>NW_024349798.1:14268481-14280157 GCF_902729225.1 Pteropus medius
GGTTGCTGCAAGCATTACCGAGTTAATTCATGTTTATCGTTAAGAACAAAGCCTTAGGAAGCCCCATGACTGCGAAGGGCTGTTAATTATCACTATGTGTGCAGGCCTCAGTTTCTTTACCTCTACCATGGGGATCAATAACCCAGTTATTTCCTGAGTGCTGCGCAAACAGGGTCAAGAAAATGACAAGGCGCGCTTTGCACATGTGTGGGGACCATAGCTGCCTCGGAGGGTGATTGGAGCCCGCAGGCCACGTGTGCTCCGGAGTCAGTTGATTGTGGGTTCGAATCCCACTTTCACTATTGGCCCCTGCCTGACCTCGAGCAAATCACTTCACCTCTCTGAGCCTCAGTTTCTCTAACAGATTAAGTGTATCCGCCTCCTATGTTTCTGTGTCAGCCCTGCAATCAGCTGGCTGGGTTAGCCTGGTGACCCTGGAAAAGCCACTCAACCTGACTGCGCTGTTTTCCTCATGAAAGGGAAGTCGTAGAGGATCCAACGTGGACGCAGCTGGCATTTGGTGCGCTCCGGGCTCAAAGAGGGTTCAGGACCTGGGCTTTTCTCCTGGTGGTTATTATTACTGTTGATGCGGTCGTTGTTGTTGTTACAGTAGGATTCGAAAACTGGTCGCCGGGTCGGGACACTAAGACCCCGGCAGCTTCCGGAGGGTCGGCACACCCCACACCCTGCCGGGGCCTCGGATGGCGGTGGGATTGGCCGCGGGCGCCCAGGGGTGCGGGTCCAGCCTCCCCCGCCGCGGCCCACGCCGTGAAGCTGCGAGGGAGCCGGGCGCCCGGGCGGGGCGGGGCCGCCGCATCCCCGTGACGCGCCGGCCAATTAGGCGGCGTTGCGGCCGGGTCCGCCACCCCGCTGCCTCCCGCCGCCGCCGCCGCCAGCAGCCGGGCCTGTCCGCCCGCCGCCCCACGCCCGCCGGTGCCCGCCGCTGCCCGCGCCGGCCGCATGGCGCTCCGCGGCTTCTGCAGCGCCGATGGCTCCGACCCCTTCTGGGTACGTGCTCGGCGGCCGCCCGGGCCGCGCGGGGCGGCGGGAGGGAGGCAGGGCGGCAGGGCGGCCGGCCGGCCGGGCGGGCCGCAGCCCCCGGGCACCGGCTGCCGACGCGAGCGCCGCTGTCCCGCCGTGCAGCCGCCCGGGGGGTCCCGCTCCTGCAGGGGTGCGGCTGATGGGGGGAAACTTGGGTGACTCAGTTCCCCGGGAAGCGGGGGGATGGGGGGCGCTTTGCATGTGCCCAGCTCCGGGGCGTGGGGTGAGTGGGGCGGGGGAGGAAAGGTGAAGGGCCAGAGCTGTGGGGAGGGGGGCTGAAAGGAGGGGTTCTTCCTGCTTTAGGGTTCCCGCTCCAATTTAAAATAACCTTCCAGGAAAGGGGACGCCCGAGATGGGGAGCGGTAAAGGGAGTTGCCCCCCCCTCTTAAGTTCTCCCTTCTCCTTTGTAGGTGAGGTCCCCTCTTTCACGAAGAACGCCCCGTTATCAAAGGGGGCTGAGCTGGGGCGGGGCTCAGGCTTAGAACGGGGCTTCCCGGTTGAGGTTTGTCCCCTTCCCCATCGTTTTGCATCCACGTTACTCTCCTATGGTTACATCTTTTTGTCCTGTTTTGTTTCTGACAATTATCTGGGGTTATATGGGAAGGGGGGGGTGGGGCAGGTGTAGGTTTGGAGGGACCGGGAAAGAATTAGGGAAGTTTGAGGAACAAACTTGCGTCTAGGGCTGCTCACCTCTGCCACGTGTCGCCCGACTCTCGGGGTCAGGTTCGGGGTGCACCTGAGGATGCCCAGGACTCCGGTGCCAGCGTGCCACCCCGCCCCTGTAACGTGAGGCTCCTCTCTGTGGAGGACCTCCTCCTGTTTTCACTTGAGCAAGTTTTTCTCAGAACGTTCAGTGCTGAGCCTGGCTGGGTCCCCAGGGTCTGTCTGCTTTCTGTGGTTTAATCCCTGTGTCTCTGGCTTTAGCTTTTCTCTAATGCGATTTCCTCCTTTGTTCCAAGAGGGCACTTCTGCGTTAGGCCATCTTGATTATTCGTAAACAGGAGAGCAGACCTGGACATCGATAGTTTTTCCACTTTTGTTTAGGCATGGGGAGAGAGAAACAGCCTTGGCTCGTAGGAGCTGGTGATTAGCCTCCAAAAATACCTTCTTGTCTGCTTTTGTGGCTGCATTTGGAGGGTTGAAAAAGTCATTCTGGAGAGCCCCATGGGAAGGCTTTATTTTTTTCGGGGTGGGGGGTATCATCTGGTAGAACAACTAAACACACCTTGGTATGCCTCCCATTTTTAGGCCAATGGTGTGGAAGGTTTACTGAAAGAGTGGAAACGGCTTTGCATTCAGGGTCTGGGAGTGGTTGGAGAGCTGGCCATTTGCAAAGTAGGACTCTGTTTAGCAGAGAGGAAAGCCTATGGGGTCCTTGCTCCCTGTGCCAGTTGTAACACCAGTAGGGTTTTTTTTCCTGCAAGAATCCAGATGGGGATGTGGTCTAGGATTGCTGTCAGTTCTGAAGTATTTCCTTATTTCTTCTAAATTACAGAGGAGAAAAAACAGGCGGCCATAAATTAGATTCTGCTTTGGGATGTATTTGATTGATGGCTAACGAGGTTTTCCAAAGCCTAGTGTGTTTTGGGGTGTCCTCCGTTTATTTAGCTTAAGAAGCTGATCTGGGAACTCCAATTGGGTTTTTTTTCTCCTCACAAGGACTTTTTGCTATAGAAATTGCCAGACGATTTGCCTTCATGTCTGCCGGGTCCTCGGTCTTCCCTCAGTCTTTGGCCTTGCAGATTTCCCTCCCTCTGGGCACCTGGACTTACTGGATGCCCCAGTTCCTGCAGGTGCCCTGGAACCAGAATTTGAGAGTGGGCAGCTGGGGCATGAGAACTTCCAGATAGTGGGAGAAACCAAATGTAACAGAAAACAGATAGCTTTTCTGTTTTCTAGGGCTGTACGCTCCAAGGCCAGAAGAGACTGCCTCCCAGCTGTTACATAACTGTACGACCTTGGGCAAGCCACTTGGCGTCTCTGTGCCTCAGTTTCCTCATCTGTAAAATGAGGACAGGAGCCAAAAAAAAAACAAAAAAACACCTTGTAAGGTTGTGAAGAGTAAATGAGTTCATCTCTGTAAGTGGCTCGGCCTGTGCCCTGCACAGAGTTAAACAATGGTTATTATTATTCTTTCCAAAGATGAAGTTGTGTGTTTCCAGTTGATTGTCCTTCCTTGGGACCCATCTTTTATTCAGCTGGTGAGAATGAGATCTGACTACCCACTCATGTCTGGTTCCTCCCCTGATCAAGGTTGTATTTAGAAATCAAGATTACTAGCCCAGGTGACACTTTTTTTATCTTTCTTTTTCTTTCTTTCTTTCTTTCTTTCTTTCTTCCTTTCTTCCTTCCTTTTCTTCCTTCCTTCCTTTCTTTTCCTCCTTTTCTTTCTTTCTTTCCTTCCTTCCTTCCTTCCTTCCTTCCTATTATGGTGACATTGGTTAACGAAATCCAATAAGTTTCAGCTGTATACTTTAACAGTAAGATATATATATATATACACACACATATATATATGTGTATATATATACACACATATATTTACACTGTCTGTTCACCTCCCATAGTTAGAGTTGGGGTACTTGGCCTTTAGACCATGGTGGTGGATGAAAAATCTCTCCACTTGTGGACTCAACTTTTAGGAGCCGGTGTCTCCACCTGGATATCTCCAGCTTACTGTGTCCCGAACAGAACTCGGGGCCCTCCACCCCAGTTCTCCCCATCTCAGGCAATGGCAGCCCCGTCTTCAGAAGCTCAGGTCAAAAGCCTGCACCATCCTCGATTCTCCCCTTCCCCTCTCATTCCACACCGGATCTGTCAGCAGATCCTGTTGCCTCTTGCTTCAAAGTGTTTTCAAATCTTCCTGCTTCTCACAGCCTCCCTGCTACCTCTCTGGCTGGAGCTGTCAGCTCCTGGATTTGAATGTTCCCTCCTCACTGCTCTCCCTGCTTCCTTTCTTGACCCCTGCAATCTAGTGTCAACCCAGCAGGAAGGGGGATCTTATCCCCCTTCTGCTTAAAACCCTGCAGTGGATCCCCACTTCCCTTAGGGTAAAAGCCAAAGGGTTTAGGGGGCTCACCAGGCCTGGCAGCCTCTGGCCCAGTACCTCAGACTCTATGGCCTATTACTTCCTGTCTTACTCCACTCCAGCCTCACTGATGCCCAGGCTGCCCCAGGCCTTTGCACTGTTTCCCCTGCCTAGAATGCTCCTTCGCCTTTAAATCCTTGTTCAGATGTCACCTCAGGCAGCCTTCCCCATCCCCTCTACCCCAATAGTCCCTGCTCCCCCCTGCTCCACCCCATAGCACCTACTGCCACCTAATACACCAAATATTTTACTTATTTATTTTCACTCTCTGTGAACTCTCACCGGAAAGCCAGCTTCACAGGGGCAGGGATCTTTGCCTGTGTTTGTGTACGGCCGTAATCCCAGCACCTAGAACAGTGCCTGGAACATTGTAGGTGCTCAGTAAACATTTGTCGAATGAACGAATGAACGACACGAAGCCCTGGAAGGCTTTTGAGCTGGTTGAAGCCTCTCTCCTGGGATCCCTAAGGATGAAAGTCACTCAATCTGTCTCCAGTGGACACTCGGGTAGACCGAGCCTTCCAACTTCCACGTTTGACTGCTTGTATTTTATCTTGCAAGGGTCAGACTGAGCATCGTTCATCGCTCTTGTCCCAGGATCCAGCGCCTTGCTTCCAGTACAGTAGGCTCAATTCACATCTGAATTTGAGTGTCTCAGGTACAAGTTCTAAACTGGGGGGGTCAAATCTAGCCCACCAGTGTGCTGGTTTGGCTTTGTTTTAATTCTGAATTATTGTCATTGCTAATATTTACTGATTATAAGGTTTCATAGAAAATCTGAACTTCTGACTTCCCTTGAAAAAAGTCGGAAGATTCGATAACACAGGGGCCTGTCCTCATACCTGGCCGTGGTCAGCTGGGGGGTTCCAGTTTGCTGCAGTCTCCACTCCTCATTGTAGCTTCAATTCTAAGGCCATTGTCCGTTACTTTTTTTCATTGTGCCTTTCACCTGGTCTGCTTCCCTCACGGATGGAACCTACCTGGCACCCGTAGGCATTTGAGTTGGCATCCATCCCCTGCTTTGAAGGCCAACCTGTGGGTGAAGTGGCTGGGGCCTCTCTGAATCGCTAGCTTGACGACGCAAAGATCCTGGCTCCAGCCCAGTCACGCGGACAGGAGTCGGGGTCGGGATGGGGGTGGGGGATAATGGGTAAACTAATTATCGACGCCAGAGGAATTTGAAGCAAGCGTTTAACTTGTATGTCAGCTCCAGATTTCCATGGTGGGATAAGGTCTAGCTTTAATTATCAGACCTTAATGGCCAGTAAAACTCAAGCCCGTGAAAACTTGCCTGAACGTTTTGCAGAACGAAAGAAAGTGCTAATAAAATGGGTGTGGACAATGACAAGGGCTTGGACATCCGGAGGCGAGTGCTTTCCCCAGCCTGGCACAGAAACTGGGACCTGTACCAGGAGGTTGGAACCTGTACTTACGGGTTGCGGGGAGGGCTTTGAAGAAGGCAGTTTGGGGGCTGCGTGGTATATGTGGAGCGCGGTTCTCAGCCTTGGCACTCTCAACATTTTTGGGGCCCGATGATTCTCTGTGTGGGGCTTTCCTGTCCCCTGTGGGTGTTTAGCAGCATCCCTGGCCTCTACCCACTAGATGCCAGTAGTACCTCCCCTTGTTGTGACAACAAAGATATCTCCAGACAAAGGGAAAAAAACGTCTCCAGATATTGTCAAAGGTCCCCTGGGTGGCCCTCATCCTTACATTTCTTCCCTAAGAGCTGTTGGGTTGTTAGACTTCTCATGTAATCGACTTATTAGAGTTGACTTGGAGAAGCTTAATGAGACGGTAATGAGGTTCAACTCCAGTTAGCTAGCAGTTGTTCTCATGCTGTTCATCCCTTTTCACCTAGGGCTGCGTCTGTCTCCCCTAATTCATTCTGGTTGGGGGGTGGGGTGTCAGTCCTGGGGAGAAAACCCCCATCTTGAGGGGTCAGCTTTGAAGTTGTGCTTCTTCATTTCAAACTGCCCCAGCATAGGTGGACAGTTATGAAGTCGAGATTCTCCTTGAGTGTCCCCTTGGTTTAATGGTGAATTGCATCTCCTGGAGGAGATGGCCAGGTTCTGGGAGGTGGGTCTCGATGACAGGGCAGGGCGGCTCTAGGCGAGTCTTGCGTACCCTTAGGTAGGAGTTGTGGTTTTATGGGGCTTTCTCCTTCCCCATATTTGGGAATCTCAGTTTACCTTTCATTGGCCTCTCAGGTGACTTCTAGCTTGGGGATGTCCTCATCTTTGGAGTTGTCTAAGTTGTCCCAGTTTGGAGAACTGAAATGCGGTCTTGTAAAACACTGGATTTTTTCTCTTTTTCTTCACATAGCCGTTTCTCTCTCTCATTCATTCGTTCTCGTATTATTAACTGAACATCTGTCGTGTGCTAGCACTGTTCTAGACACTGGGAATGCAATCGTGAAAGAGACATGGGGCCGATGGTCTCATGAAGCTCACACTGGGGATGATCCACATGATTCTGGATAGCCGTCAGTGTCACCAGGACATAAATCTGGCAACAACTGGGAGGGGGTACAAGCTGTGATAGAGGGATGTCCAGGGTAGGCCTTTCGGAGGAGATGACATTTGACCTGTGAACCAAAAGGTGAAGCTGGCCTTGCAAGGACTGGGGGAAGGGAGTCCCAGATAGAGGGGCACAGCAAGTGCAAAGGTCCCGGGGTGCTTGGCATGGTCAGAGTACCACAGAGCTTAACTCAAGGGAACTGCAGAGCTTGTCTCATAAAAATCTTGCCTGGAGCATTCTACAAAAATGCGTAAAGCACTTATTAAATGCCTTGTAATAATAAGAGTCTGAAAATTCCAAGGAAGAAGCTTACCCCAGCTTGGCAAGGAAATGGAGCAATATTTGTGTCCCGACAGAGGCATCGGCTTCTGATCCACTTACGTTGGTATGAATCTCAGATTTTTAATATTGAATTAAGTTTATAGATCTCTATTTTCATGAGTCTCATCAGTTTCAGAACCTTAACTGAAATGCTTCCAGGTCAGACCAAGTCGGGGTTCCCCTCCAAAGGTTTTTCTTGACCTATTAAAGTGGTGAGGGGCTTTCTTAAGTGATTAAGAGGACTTTCTATGCATAGATTGCTAGAAAACTCTTCTTTTAAAACCAGATGTTGAATCAACCTGGCCTATTGCATGAGGAAGATCACTTTTTTTGATTGTGCTATTTTAAAAAGATGAGTGGTTGGGTCCACGTTAGCTCAGGCGGTGACTTTGTCACGGCAGACCACTACAAAGGTGAATATTCTAGAAGGCTATAAAGGGAAAGAAAGAAGTTTCGGTACTTCCCCTCCCCTGTGCTCTGTTTCCAGAAGCAGCCATAGGTGATAGTTTCTTGGGTGTTCTAGAAAAATTTCAAATGCATGCAAATATGTGTGAATTGGGGGTTCGGGAGAAGGAGGGAGAGAGAGAGAGAAAGGGAGAGAGGGAGGAGAGAGAGAGAGAGAGAGAGAGAGACCCTTTTCTCTCTCCAAATGGGTTTACATTCTAAATAATGTTCTGTATCTCGCTTCTTCCACTTAAAAACCAATGTCGATTTCCTTTCCATGTTAAGTTCATGCAAATCAAAAGAAAAAGGAAATACTTCTTTACAGGCCACACATTCTTTCTTCTGTTATATGTCTGTGCCATATAGTCCAGCCCCCTCTTAGTCGCTGTTGGGGTCAGTTCCAGATTTTTGGCACAAGGAACAGTGCTGCCTGGAACATCCCTGGGGCCTCACCTTTGCACATCTATGCAGATAGATGTAAATGACTCAGCAGGATAAATTCTTCCATGAGAAATTGCTAAGTTACAGGGGTAGAAGCATAGTGAAATTTGAGAGTGGTAATTGCCAGGTGGTGGCCATAGTTTACACTCCCACTAATGGACCCGCCAGCATTTATTAAGCACCTGCTATGTTCCTGCCGCTTGAGAGCGTTGAGGAAGCCGGGAATTGACTCGGGTCTTGTTGCTCGCCTGTGTATTGAGAGGATTTTGCCCAGTTAAGCCTTGCATTCCGGGGGGTTCTGTCCAGAGAGCGCTTGGTTTTGTTCCAATTTTAAAGAGATATGTTTACATGTTTAACATCATGGACTTTTCTTTCGTTTAAAAAGTGCTTTTACATCAACAGTCAAACAACATGTAAAATTTAACTCGTAATCCCACCATGCTGGTGCCACTCTGATTTAATTTCTACACAGATTTTCCGGTTTGATAATCAGTTTTCCGGTTACAAAGCAACAGATATTTAAACCATTAACGTGCTACTCTTGAGCTAGCCAGTAACCAAGGTATTCTTCCAGTTTTTTCTCTATAATTCTAGAAACATTTATAGAATAAATAATGTTTAAAATAAAATGGGTTCTGTTATAATCATCACTCTGCATTTTCTTTTTACTTACTATGCGATACATGTCAATATATATCACTCTTTACAGTAGTTTAACATTTGAAGCTATAAATTTGCTATAATTAATTCGTCCGGGTCCCTATTAATAACCATGGCTTGCATTCATTTCTTGTTTTTGCTCCTGAAAAGTGTTCCAATCAACATCCTTTTACACAGACCCAAATTATGTAAATTTGTTTTCTATTTAATAGGTGTCAGCTGATTATTTTCCAGAAAGGTTGTCGCAAGTCCATGTCCAGGGACAGCGAATGAGAATTTGCATTTCTCTTCGTCCTTCCCAGCCCTGGACGTGACTGGATTTTTTGGTTAATTTGATGGATAGAAAAGACTATTTTCATCTGCATTTCTCTAAGAAATTAGAAGCTGAGCATCCTGCAACATATTCCCTACTGATTTGTGTATTTTCTGTGCATGTTTTTCCGTGTCCTTTTGGGACATCTTTCCACTGGCTTGTCTTTTTCCTGTTGCTTTGCTGGACCTCTTGATATATTGGGCTCTTGACCCTTTGTCTATTATGCATGTCGCAAATATTTTTTCATAGGCGATGGTCGGTCTTGGCATGTTAATGTCCCCTATTCTCGTCCAGATTTGTACTTAGTATTGCAAGGTTGCCCTTGTGTCGTGCCTGCCATTTTTATCGATGGTTGTAAGAATTTTCCCATGTTCCTACGTAACTTTTAAAATTAATACCTTTAATGCCCAAGCAATCGTTCCTGGTTTTAGTGGACTACAATTGATGAAATTCCTACCTGCGGTTTGACATTTAGGTTGCTGTCCTTCCCCCTTCTTTTTATTTTGAAGAAACATTAAATTTTTTTTTTTAATGTTAAAACGTTGTAATGACTCTCATGTGATAGTGCCTGTTTCCTTAGAACACATTCTCAGGTGGAGTATCTCAGAACATTTGAAAAGGTTTTGCTGTAGCTATAGCCTTCTCTGTTTTTAAAAAAGGGTCGGCCGATTCACCATTCTAGCAGGGTCTAAGGATACACATCGTTGTTGTCGATATTACTATTCAGAGCAGGTGACAGGTGCGTATTAACGACAGCGGTTTCTCCGGTCAGCGTTGCAAGGCTGGAGACCGAGTGGCTCAGGGGGTGTGTTGCCTGGCACTAGGGAAGGTGACCTAGTCGTTATATTTGGTTAGATTATCTAGGAACCTGTGATAAGGCTCCTTTCTCAAGGTCATTAATTTACTAACTCCGAGAGTTGAGGAAAAAAGACACGTGGTAAATTAGGCCCTCCCTGGAGTCCGGGTGCCAGCCCCCTTGTGCTCAGTGGGGGAGGGCTTGGAGAAAGGGCTCCCCCCTGCGTCAGACTCTCTTTATTCTTAAAGAGGATACGGGGTAGGACGGGCACGGATGGCCGAAAGCATGGGGATGCTTGGACGAGAAGAGGGCACAACTCCAAACAAAGCCAGAGATGCGTGTGGCTGGGGTCCAGAAGCCAGATTCAGGAGCCTCGGTTTGAAAACCGGTCCTGCCGCTAACCAGTGTGCGACCCTGGGCCAGTGACTTACCTTCTGGGATCCTCAGTTTCCTCCCCTGTCCAGTGGGGATCGTGGCTGTTGTTGTGTTTCTTACAGAGTTGTGAGGAAGAAAAGAGGCCAGACGAGGAGGATGCTTAGCCCAGACCAGCAGACGCTGGCCGTGGTTACGGAGGAAGAGGCTGGACAGTAAGGGACAGTGGTGGACAGCTGAGGGCAATGGAGCGGGACTTTCTGGTGTGGCAGTTCTCTTCTCGCTTGTCATCTTGCGACCTGCAGGTCCATGCAGGTCTAGGCCGTGTGACCTAGGCAGTCTGACCGCAGGTGTTCGGATACCTGTTCCCAGGGTCTGAGACAATTCTGGTTCATCCGCCCAGTTGTTTTAGGGTGTCTGTACGGTGTCTGGTCTGGGTGAGGCCTGCCAGGGTGTTGGGTATCAGCTCTGTAATTGGGCTGATGTGTGGGATATTCATTCTGCAGATTTTCTTTGTAGTTTAGGATTACGAAGACTTGCTCAAGTACCTAAATTGATGGCATGTGAATGCAGGTGGGTTGTGACAACTCTGAGAGCCGCTGACATTTCCATATTTGGCAAGTTCCAGGTTTTCTGTTACTGTCAACATGGTAGTGATTGAATTACTTAAAGGGACATTTTTCTTTTCCCTTACTCATTATAAGAGAAACAGTATAAAATGAAACATTACAGAAACATGTATAGTAAAACAAGAAAATTCTTCACAATCACACTCTTCTAGGGATTATCTCTTATGGGCAGATTAGCTTTTTAACTTTCAGTTTCTTTCCTCCACATATTCTAAATTACAGTATTTTTTTAAAAGCGAGAATGGGATCTTATGAAAACATACTTATTTTTTTGTTTTCATTTACTAGGGCATATTGGATATGGCCCAATTGTAACGAACAGGTATTTACTTGAAGATGAGACCTAATTAAGTAATTTGCTAATAATTGTTCCCTCTGGAGGCGGTTGGTCGTAGCCTTGTTTTTTAACCTCTGTGTATGGGGAGTTTTGGGGAAAATGTGAAGCAAGTGTTGGGAGGCAGGTGGAGAGGCACGTCTTTGACTCTCTCACATGCTCCTTGCAGGAGACAGAACTTCTCAGGTTTATGAGTTGTCACCATGGGTCGCACGGCCTGGCCCTATTCAGTTGATAGCCTCCAAGGGTCCCCTGAATATCCTTGCACTGGCTCTTGTCACAAGGAAGGCAGGGAACGAGAGTATTTGCTTTATGCTGCTTTAGGGGGAGGCAGCAAAGAGAGAAGGCGGGTGGGGGAGGGGGGTTGAGTAAGCCGGCCCTTGTTTATCGGTGGGTACGTACTTATTTACGTAATAGCTTCCTTCAAATCCACTTTTAAAAAACCTAAATAAAAATATCCCAAGGTCGTTTCCTATTACTTTAGTGAAGTCACAGGTTGGTCATTTTTGTGCGTTTAAATATGTCACTACTGGAATGACTCAGTAGGATAGCCTGCAAACTGCGTAGACCAGCAGTTCACAGCTCCAGTGATTTTGCCCCCAGGGAACTTTTGTCAACATCTGGAAACCTTTTTGGAGGTCACCATGGAAGGCGGGTGCCCCTGGCATCTAGTGGGTAGAGGCCAGGGGTGCTGCTAACATTACACAATGCACCGGGCAC
>NW_024349798.1:14280168-14354381 GCF_902729225.1 Pteropus medius
TTTTGATTGGAACATTTAATCTATTTACATTTAAAGAAATTGTAGATAGATATGTAGTTGTTGCCATTTTATTACTCATATTTTTGATCTTTTATTTTCTTCTTCGTAAAGAAGTCCTTCTAACATTTCTTGTAATACTGGTTTGGTGTTGATGAACTACCTTAGCTTTTCTTTGTCTGGGAACCTCTTTATCTGTCCTTCGATTTTAAATGCTAGCTTTGCTGGGTAAAGTAATCTTGGTTGTAGGTCCTTGCTTTTTATCACTTTGAACACTTTATGCCTAGCCCTTCTGGTCTGCAAAATTTCTGTTGAGAAATTGATTGACAGTCTTATGGGAGCTCCCTTGTAGGTAACTAATTCCTTTTCTTTTGCTGCTTTTAAGATTTTTCTCTTTGCACTTAACCTTTGGTATTTTAATGATAATGTATCTTAGTGTGGGCCTCTTTGGATTCATCTTATTTGGGACTCTGTGTTTCCTGGGGTTGTTTGCCTATTTCCTTCACCAGGTTAGGGAAATTTTCCGTCATTATTTCTTCAAATACATTTCGATTTCTTGCTCTCTCTTCTCCTTCTGTTACTCCTATGATGCAAATGTTGGTACACTTGATGTTGTCCCAGAGGTCCCTTAAATTATCCTCAAGCTGGGAAGGGGGAGGGCTCAACAAAGAAACAATGGATTCTGCCAGCACTCATGTCTGGGAGAAGCTGCACTTCCAGCCCTTGCCTTGAAGCCAGACAATTTAGTTTTTCCCCCATATGTCCCTGGTGTCTTTCAAGCTGCTATTCCAGCACCAGAGCTCAGAGCAAGTGAGTTTGTCAGTGAATAATTCTGTAAGTGAGCCCTTTAAGAGGAACGCCTAGCACTCCAGCTGCCCATCTCACTCAGCTACAATATCTGCTGGTTTTCCAGAAGTTGCCGGGATTTCTCTTCTTAGCACTGGAACTCTGAGCTGGGAAGCCTGGTGTGGGGCTGGGACCCTTTGCTCTTCATGGGGAAACCTCTGCAACTGAAATATCCCTCCTGATATTTAACTGCCACACATGGCTGTTTGACCTGCCTGTTCAGCATTGCCACCCCTCATATCAGTCTTGAGTTGGCTTTTTCTGTATATCTTAGACTTTAGGTATCTTTTCAGTTAGACTTCAGGCAATTCTCAATGATGGTTTTTATGTAATTTAGTTGCAATTTTGATGTGGTCATGAGAGGAGACCAGCACGGTGTTTATCTACTCTACCATCTTGACCAGAAAAACACCAGCACTTCTGCCCAGAGAGCTCACTGGGTAAAGATGGGGTATAGATAATCACATGGCCTTGATGAACAAAGCCAGGATAGGAAATTAAATTTCATTATGTTCAGCAAATTTCTCTTTCCACAATTCTATGTTGCCCTTCATCTTTATTTTTGCCTTTATTTGTGAATACTCGAATGTGGCACAACTATGACAAACATGCAGAAGGAATTGCTTTGTTTAGAAGACAAAGAAATTGGATGTTTATAAACTTACCCTTTCTGCTGAAACTTATTATTATTAGTGCTATATCAATGTTATTATTTATCAACAAGCCCCGGTCACTCAGGTCTCACATAAACCTCTGTGCTCTTCAGTTTTACGTACAATCAACCAGTACACTCAGGTTATCCTTCCTTTTTTTTGAAATTACCTCTTTTAAATTATAAGTTATAAAAGGACCATTATAAACCACACCCTCTAAATTGTCTTTCCCATGGTCATCATATTCTGTGCTCATAAAACAAGAAGCAGAAATATATGAATAATCAACCTAGGATGCATTGACATTAAAGTGGGGGTCAGCCTTGGGGCTCACCTGGGATGATAGGGGGGCATGCAGGCCACTCCAAGACAATTGACCCAGGTTGGGGTGGTATAGATATGAGGCTCTCACAATCACAGCTGTTAACCTGGACCGGACATTTTGAATCTGTTTGTAATTAAACCTAGGAATGACCACAAAAAAATCTGTTCATTATTAAAGCTGGGAATGACCATGAAAAATGACAAAAAAAAAAAAACAACCCTTCAAAATGAGTGATGTGATAAAGAAATTTTAGTCCTTGATGGTTTATAAATATTAAAAAAAAATTACATGCAAAAGATCTTTTCATTTTTAATGTCTTTTGTTTTCCCTTTTTAGATTGATTTTTCTGTGGTAAAAGACATGATCACAGATAAATGTGTGGTGTCTACTTTGCAAAAGTGGCGTCTAAATGTGCTGCGCTTGAATTTTCGTGGTTGTCTTCTCCGACTGAAAACTTTGAAATATATTAGTAAGTATGTTAATTTACAACTACTTGTCTTGCTTTCTTGTATTTTAATTCAACAAACAAGAAGAAAAGTAAAAATTCAATGGAAACTTCAGTTACGGGCCATAAGAATGCCAATTATGATCATCTAAAAAGCTTATAATATAGTCAGCTCTTACTGGATTGTATATCCTGGGGGCTGGTTCTTTGTCCATTCTAAGTGACCACTTTTTGGGGGATCTAGCATTTGTCTATCTATGTATCTTCCATCAATTTATCTTCTAAAAAAAATACAACATAAGAACATATTCTCTTTTTAAAAATTCTAACAATAGATAGTAAAAGCAAAAACCTCCTTTTATCTCACTCAAACTCATTCACTTACTCAAAGGTACTCCATCCATATTGTCAGTTTTCTAACAGTTTTTTTTACAACATTATATATATATGTATATATGTATATACATATACATATATACATATATAGGATTTTTATATATGAATTTTGGGGGGACACAGATATTCAATCCATTGCATACATCTTTTGAGGTGCATTTTTCACTGTTCACATATATTTCTGGAAATGAGAGAAAAATAGCTCAAAAAGTATATATCCATATTAATTTCACATGATCAGAAAGAATGCCCTAAACATATGTAAATATCAACGTGAATGAGTCTAAAGGTATTAATGGGTGAAAGTAATTTGCACAATGATATATATAATTTAATACTACTTATACACAATTCTCAATATGCAAAATAATACTTTATATTTTGGATTAATTTCAATAATATGCATTTTTAAGGACCCTCTCCCCCCTCCCCCTTGACACACACACACCATGCACATATACACACAGAGCAAAATATAAAAAGCATTCATAGAGATGAAAAACTGCAAATGTAAGACAGTGGTTACCTCTGAGTTGGTGAGAAATGAATGAAATGGGGAAAAGCCTCACAAGGAATTTCAACCATATTTGCATTTTTTATTGAAAAAATAAATAAAATATACAAAATGGATTAATTCTGATTATTGCTGATGCTGAAAAAAGATATAGTTTTTTGTGTGATATTGTTTCTAGTCATGTACTAAACTGTCTTGTCTTCTTGGTTATATTGGTTTGTTAGTTGATTCTCTTGGGTTTTCTAAGTAGACTCTCAGATCATCTAGAAATATTAACAGTTTTATTTCCATTCATTACTATGCTTATATCTATTATTTCCTCTTTTTCAATAGCAGGAGCATGCAGCTAACTTGTCTTGTTCTTGACTCCTATTTTCCATATTTTTAATGAGAATAGTGTTAATATTATTACATCTTTTAATTTCTCAGATACACTATACATAGGGATATAATGTTGTTACCACATTTACAGCACTTATTTTCTGCACATTCTTCATTCAATCTGGTTATGTCTGCTTTTGAATTTTTAGGAATTGTTAATTTCTGATCCACCAAGACCATTCCTGCTTTGTTTTCCAGGGATATTATAGATTTTTGAAACAAAATATTTCTTGGAATTTGGGCAGGAGAAGAAAGCTGAAACGGGCTTAGTCTGCCATCTTGAAACAACTTATTACTTTTTTAGTAATAAAAGTAAATGGAATAATTTTAAACCTTATTGTGTTAGCTGCCAGAACATTCCCTCTGTCTCTCCCTCCTTACATATGTGCATATGTATACACACAGACATATATATACACATATATACGATATGTATAAAAAATATACTATTTAATAAATCTATGTTTTTAGAAGAAAGAAATAGACTCAAGATGCAACCTTTGAGGTTTTAGTTGACCTAACATTTTCATGACAGCAATGGTGGTTGAACAGCGGAATGAGTTTCTAAGGAATGAGTTTCTAAGGAATGTGTCTCCAGAAACTTCAATTTATTCATTAATTGAGATAACATTCACATAACACAAAATTAAAAATTTTAACTATTTAAACAGTAAAATTCAGTGTTTTTTTTTAATATTCATAATGTTTTACAACTATCAGCACTATCTAATTCCAAAACGTTTCCATCATCCCCATCCCATCCACCAAAAAAACCAAAACAAAACAAACAAAAAACACCATATTTATTCTGCCTTTTTTTTCTTTTTTCACCTAATTGCTCAGGCTAGAACTTCCAATACAGTCTTGAATATAAGTAGTGAGAGCAGACTTCCTTGTCTTATTCCCAATTTCAAAGGAAAAGTTTCTAGTCTCTCATCGTTATTAAGATGTTGCAAGTTTTTCATAGATGCCCTTTTTGGGCTGATAAAGTTTTTAATCACAGAAAGGTGTTGAATTCTGTCAAATGCTTTCTCTGCATTAACTGACAATTTAAAAAAAAAATTAAATAGAATGTATTGCATTGATTGATTTTCATATGTTGAACTGCCCTTGCTTTCTTGGGTTCAGTTTCACTTGTTCATGGTATATAATTTTTTAATGTGCCACTGTATTGTTTGCTAATATTTTGTTGAGAATTTTTATATTTATATTTAAAAGGAATATTGGTCTATAGTTTTCTTTTTTTGCATGTGATGTCCATCTTGAGGGGTCAGCTTTGAAGTTGTGCTTCTTCATTTCAAACTGCCCCAGCATAGGTGGACAGTTATGAAGTCGAGATTCTCCTTGAGTGTCCCCTTGGTTTAATGGTGAATTGCATCTCCTGGAGGAGATGGCCAGGTTCTGGGAGGTGGGTCTCGATGACAGGGCAGGGCGGCTCTAGGCGAGTCTTGCGTACCCTTAGGTAGGAGTTGTGGTTTTATGGGGCTTTCTCCTTCCCCATATTTGGGAATCTCAGTTTACCTTTCATTGGCCTCTCAGGTGACTTCTAGCTTGGGGATGTCCTCATCTTTGGAGTTGTCTAAGTTGTCCCAGTTTGGAGAACTGAAATGCGGTCTTGTAAAACACTGGATTTTTTCTCTTTTTCTTCACATAGCCGTTTCTCTCTCTCATTCATTCGTTCTCGTATTATTAACTGAACATCTGTCGTGTGCTAGCACTGTTCTAGACACTGGGAATGCAATCGTGAAAGAGACATGGGGCCGATGGTCTCATGAAGCTCACACTGGGGATGATCCACATGATTCTGGATAGCGGTCAGTGTCACCAGGACATAAATCTGGCAACAACTGGGAGGGGGTACAAGCTGTGATAGAGGGATGTCCAGGGTAGGCCTTTCGGAGGAGATGACATTTGACCTGTGAACCAAAAGGTGAAGCTGGCCTTGCAAGGACTGGGGGAAGGGAGTCCCAGATAGAGGGGCACAGCAAGTGCAAAGGTCCCGGGGTGCTTGGCATGGTCAGAGTACCACAGAGCTTAACTCAAGGGAACTGCAGAGCTTGTCTCATAAAAATCTTGCCTGGAGCATTATACAAAAATGCGTAAAGCACTTATTAAATGCCTTGTAATAATAAGAGTCTGAAAATTCCAAGGAAGAAGCTTACCCCAGCTTGGCAAGGAAATGGAGCAATATTTGTGTCCCGACAGAGGCATCGGCTTCTGATCCACTTACGTTGGTATGAATCTCAGATTTTTAATATTGAATTAAGTTTATATATCTCTATTTTCATGAGTCTCATCAGTTTCAGAACCTTAACTGAAATGCTTCCAGGTCAGACCAAGTCGGGGTTCCCCTCCAAAGGTTTTTCTTGACCTATTAAAGTGGTGAGGGGCTTTCTTAAGTGATTAAGAGGACTTTCTATGCATAGATTGCTAGAAAACTCTTCTTTTAAAACCAGATGTTGAATCAACCTGGCCTATTGCATGAGGAAGATCACTTTTTTTGATTGTGCTATTTTAAAAAGATGAGTGGTTGGGTCCACGTTAGCTCAGGCGGTGACTTTGTCACGGCAGACCACTACAAAGGTGAATATTCTAGAAGGCTATAAAGGGAAAGAAAGAAGTTTCGGTACTTCCCCTCCCCTGTGCTCTGTTTCCAGAAGCAGCCATAGGTGATAGTTTCTTGGGTGTTCTAGAAAAATTTCAAATGCATGCAAATATGTGTGAATTGGGGGTTCGGGAGAAGGAGGGAGAGAGAGAGAGAAAGGGAGAGAGGGAGGAAGGGAGAGGAAAAGAGAGAGAGAGAGAGAGAGAGAGAGAGACCCTTTTCTCTCTCCAAATGGGTTTACATTCTAAATAATGTTCTGTATCTCGCTTCTTCCACTTAAAAACCAATGTCGATTTCCTTTCCATGTTAAGTTCATGCAAATCAAAAGAAAAAGGAAATACTTCTTTACAGGCCACACATTCTTTCTTCTGTTATATGTCTGTGCCATATAGTCCAGCCCCCTCTTAGTCGCTGTTGGGGTCAGTTCCAGATTTTTGGCACAAGGAACAGTGCTGCCTGGAACATCCCTGGGGCCTCACCTTTGCACATCTATGCAGATAGATGTAAATGACTCAGCAGGATAAATTCTTCCATGAGAAATTGCTAAGTTACAGGGGTAGAAGCATAGTGAAATTTGAGAGTGGTAATTGCCAGGTGGTGGCCATAGTTTACACTCCCACTAATGGACCCGCCAGCATTTATTAAGCACCTGCTATGTTCCTGCCGCTTGAGAGCGTTGAGGAAGCCGGGAATTGACTCGGGTCTTGTTGCTCGCCTGTGTATTGAGAGGATTTTGCCCAGTTAAGCCTTGCATTCCGGGGGGTTCTGTCCAGAGAGCGCTTGGTTTTGTTCCAATTTTAAAGAGATATGTTTACATGTTTAACATCATGGACTTTTCTTTCGTTTAAAAAGTGCTTTTACATCAACAGTCAAACAACATGTAAAATTTAACTCGTAATCCCACCATGCTGGTGCCACTCTGATTTAATTTCTACACAGATTTTCCGGTTTGATAATCAGTTTTCCGGTTACAAAGCAACAGATATTTAAACCATTAACGTGCTACTCTTGAGCTAGCCAGTAACCAAGGTATTCTTCCAGTTTTTTCTCTATAATTCTAGAAACATTTATAGAATAAATAATGTTTAAAATAAAATGGGTTCTGTTATAATCATCACTCTGCATTTTCTTTTTACTTACTATGCGATACATGTCAATATATATCACTCTTTACAGTAGTTTAACATTTGAAGCTATAAATTTGCTATAATTAATTCGTCCGCGTCCCTATTAATAACCATGGCTTGCATTCATTTCTTGTTTTTGCTCCTGAAAAGTGTTCCAATCAACATCCTTTTACACAGACCCAAATTATGTAAATTTGTTTTCTATTTAATAGGTGTCAGCTGATTATTTTCCAGAAAGGTTGTCGCAAGTCCATGTCCAGGGACAGCGAATGAGAATTTGCATTTCTCTTCGTCCTTCCCAGCCCTGGACGTGACTGGATTTTTTGGTTAATTTGATGGATAGAAAAGACTATTTTCATCTGCATTTCTCTAAGAAATTAGAAGCTGAGCATCCTGCAACATATTCCCTACTGATTTGTGTATTTTCTGTGCATGTTTTTCCGTGTCCTTTTGGGACATCTTTCCACTGGCTTGTCTTTTTCCTGTTGCTTTGCTGGACCTCTTGATATATTGGGCTCTTGACCCTTTGTCTATTATGCATGTCGCAAATATTTTTTCATAGGCGATGGTCGGTCTTGGCATGTTAATGTCCCCTATTCTCGTCCAGATTTGTACTTAGTATTGCAAGGTTGCCCTTGTGTCGTGCCTGCCATTTTTATCGATGGTTGTAAGAATTTTCCCATGTTCCTACGTAACTTTTAAAATTAATACCTTTAATGCCCAAGCAATCGTTCCTGGTTTTAGTGGACTACAATTGATGAAATTCCTACCTGCGGTTTGACATTTAGGTTGCTGTCCTTCCCCCTTCTTTTTATTTTGAAGAAACATTAAATTTTTTTTTTTAATGTTAAAACGTTGTAATGACTCTCATGTGATAGTGCCTGTTTCCTTAGAACACATTCTCAGGTGGAGTATCTCAGAACATTTGAAAAGGTTTTGCTGTAGCTATAGCCTTCTCTGTTTTTAAAAAAGGGTCGGCCGATTCACCATTCTAGCAGGGTCTAAGGATACACATCGTTGTTGTCGATATTACTATTCAGAGCAGGTGACAGGTGCGTATTAACGACAGCGGTTTCTCCGGTCAGCGTTGCAAGGCTGGAGACCGAGTGGCTCAGGGGGTGTGTTGCCTGGCACTAGGGAAGGTGACCTAGTCGTTATATTTGGTTAGATTATCTAGGAACCTGTGATAAGGCTCCTTTCTCAAGGTCATTAATTTACTAACTCCGAGAGTTGAGGAAAAAAGACACGTGGTAAATTAGGCCCTCCCTGGAGTCCGGGTGCCAGCCCCCTTGTGCTCAGTGGGGGAGGGCTTGGAGAAAGGGCTCCCCCCTGCGTCAGACTCTCTTTATTCTTAAAGAGGATACGGGGTAGGACGGGCACGGATGGCCGAAAGCATGGGGATGCTTGGACGAGAAGAGGGCACAACTCCAAACAAAGCCAGAGATGCGTGTGGCTGGGGTCCAGAAGCCAGATTCAGGAGCCTCGGTTTGAAAACCGGTCCTGCCGCTAACCAGTGTGCGACCCTGGGCCAGTGACTTACCTTCTGGGATCCTCAGTTTCCTCCCCTGTCCAGTGGGGATCGTGGCTGTTGTTGTGTTTCTTACAGAGTTGTGAGGAAGAAAAGAGGCCAGACGAGGAGGATGCTTAGCCCAGACCAGCAGACGCTGGCCGTGGTTACGGAGGAAGAGGCTGGACAGTAAGGGACAGTGGTGGACAGCTGAGGGCAATGGAGCGGGACTTTCTGGTGTGGCAGTTCTCTTCTCGCTTGTCATCTTGCGACCTGCAGGTCCATGCAGGTCTAGGCCGTGTGACCTAGGCAGTCTGACCGCAGGTGTTCGGATACCTGTTCCCAGGGTCTGAGACAATTCTGGTTCATCCGCCCAGTTGTTTTAGGGTGTCTGTACGGTGTCTGGTCTGGGTGAGGCCTGCCAGGGTGTTGGGTATCAGCTCTGTAATTGGGCTGATGTGTGGGATATTCATTCTGCAGATTTTCTTTGTAGTTTAGGATTATGAAGACTTGCTCAAGTACCTAAATTGATGGCATGTGAATGCAGGTGGGTTGTGACAACTCTGAGAGCCGCTGACATTTCCATATTTGGCAAGTTCCAGGTTTTCTGTTACTGTCAACATGGTAGTGATTGAATTACTTAAAGGGACATTTTTCTTTTCCCTTACTCATTATAAGAGAAACAGTATAAAATGAAACATTACAGAAACATGTATAGTAAAACAAGAAAATTCTTCACAATCACACTCTTCTAGGGATTATCTCTTATGGGCAGATTAGCTTTTTAACTTTCAGTTTCTTTCCTCCACATATTCTAAATTACAGTATTTTTTTAAAAGCGAGAATGGGATCTTATGAAAACATACTTATTTTTTTGTTTTCATTTACTAGGGCATATTGGATATGGCCCAATTGTAACGAACAGGTATTTACTTGAAGATGAGACCTAATTAAGTAATTTGCTAATAATTGTTCCCTCTGGAGGCGGTTGGTCGTAGCCTTGTTTTTTAACCTCTGTGTATGGGGAGTTTTGGGGAAAATGTGAAGCAAGTGTTGGGAGGCAGGTGGAGAGGCACGTCTTTGACTCTCTCACATGCTCCTTGCAGGAGACAGAACTTCTCAGGTTTATGAGTTGTCACCATGGGTCGCACGGCCTGGCCCTATTCAGTTGATAGCCTCCAAGGTCCCCTGAATATCCTTGCACTGGCTCTTGTCACAAGGAAGGCAGGGAACGAGAGTATTTGCTTTATGCTGCTTTAGGGGGAGGCAGCAAAGAGAGAAGGCGGGTGGGGGAGGGGGGTTGAGTAAGCCGGCCCTTGTTTATCGGTGGGTACGTACTTATTTACGTAATAGCTTCCTTCAAATCCACTTTTAAAAAACCTAAATAAAAATATCCCAAGGTCGTTTCCTATTACTTTAGTGAAGTCACAGGTTGGTCATTTTTGTGCGTTTAAATATGTCACTACTGGAATGACTCAGTAGGATAGCCTGCAAACTGCGTAGACCAGCAGTTCACAGCTCCAGTGATTTTGCCCCCAGGGAACTTTTGTCAACATCTGGAAACCTTTTTGGAGGTCACCATGGAAGGCGGGTGCCCCTGGCATCTAGTGGGTAGAGGCCAGGGGTGCTGCTAACATTACACAATGCACCGGGCACCCCCCCAAGAATAAAGACTTGTTGGGGCCCAAATGTCAACAGTGCTGAGGCTGAGCTACAGCTGCCTAGACTCCATTCACATAACGCCCGCCGCGTTTTAGGTTAGGCTGTGTGGGGCTGGGCACGCTGCCTCCATTTTCTCCTGGGTGACCGTGGATCAGTCACCTGACGTTTGTAGCCTGCCTGTAGGTTTTCAGACCTATTTCCGCAGATGATACCCGCTCTCCAATAAACCTGTGAAGTAGTTTAACATGTGGATGCGAATTCAAGATGACGTTGCTCCTTGAGCACTTTATAGAAACTGGGGAGAAAGGAGCTCGTGGACCTGGAAACTGAAATTTAAAGTAATAACCCTTTTGCCAGGCAAATCCTGTCCAAGTGTGGGTTTCAGAAAGAATACTGTGCCGTGGAGAAAAACCAGAGCCTCTCGGTAACCATGCACTTTGAAAGGGCTGTCCTAGGTGGAGATTTTATTGCTTCCTTTCTACCTGGGTTTGGCAAAAACATCCTGGCCTGGGGAAGGAACTACGGGGACGAGAAGGCAGCTGGCAGGCAGAGGTGATCCAATCAGGCCGCGGGCAGCTTGGCTGAGCTGGCCTGGTCGGGTTGCCTGACAACGCTCGCCCCTGCATGGAAGTTAATAGAGCTGTCGTGGAGCCGGAGGTAGGAGGTGGGGCCGGAGGGCCGAGTGCCTCCTGAGGTTGGCGTGGCTAAGAGCTAAGGGCATGTCTTTCCTTCTTGATTCTGGAAGCTTAGGAGCGAGCCTCCTGCCACCCCCTTCGTGGTGCAGCGGGTGGCAAAAGAGGCCAGACTGTTGATCGAGGCATTCCACGTGGCATCGCGTCCAGGAGGCCGGCGATGGTGACGTGCGTCTCAATTTCAGGGAGGTTATGCTATGAAAAGGGGGCCAGTAGAGAATGTCGCATGCACTGGTTGCGGGAGACAGACCGAGGTCTGAGATAGCAGACTGGAAAGCAGCACAGTTCTGAGGATCGGTGCGATGCGATAATGATAGCGTCCACTCTCTCCCTCTCTCCCGTCTTCCCTCGTCCGTGTAATTTAGTCCTCTTACTGTTGTGGGTTCCATGCTAAGTGCTGGGGACACGTACACGGCGAGCGAAAGGCACAGTCTCCGTCTCATGGAGGCCGTGGTCGTGAAGACGTTTGGAGGAACACAGCAGCCCGGGCAGCCCGCGCGGCCTCCGTTCAGACCCTGGTTCTGCCGCTCGCTAGCTGTGCGACCTTGGGCAAGTGACTTTACCTCTCTGTGCCCCTGTTTTCTCAAGTGCAGAAGGGGGCTAATGGTAGAGCATCACAGAGGTGTAAAGTGGAACGAGTTAATAGCCGACTCGTGTGCTGGTCCTGTTACGGTGCTGTCATTATTACGACAGTCGTCATCGTCGTCACACAGCAGTCCCCGCTCTGGTCCAAAGTGAAATCCAGGGATCCAGGAGGAAGCCGAGGGAGCGTACTGGACAGCGGCGTCGTTCTGGGTTGGCGTCCGAGTTAGCCGTGGTTAACCCCGGGTCATCGGGATAGCACAGTGTCCTTGGGCCCAGGTCAGGAAGCCTTTTTATTCTGGGCCTCGGTTTCCACGTCCGTAAAATGGAGAGGAGTCATAACACCTGTCTCCCCGTGAGTTTGTTTTGGGGATGAGACCAGTCGACATCTGTGCCTGGGGCTGTCAGCTATGACGGTGTCTCAACCTCTCTCCTGTCTCTGTCCTCCTCACACACGGGCCCGAAGCCCTCTGCAGAGAGCATGAGCCCGAGGGGCCGATGGGGCCCTTATTTACTCCGGGACTGGAGGTGGCCCCTGGCTTTGGTTCACGACAGCCGGGTCATTTTCGGCAGAGTCCCCTGCCACCGCGTGCTGAGCGCTCGCTTGCGTGCCCGGGAGCGTCCAGTTTCCATGTGGACGGCCGGGCACGTGCCTTCTCTCCTTGTCCTTGCCGTTCTGGTTGTTTTCTGCGGACCTCTGCCCACCGCTCGGCTTGTCGGCTCAAAGGCGAGGGCACGACGGGGTCCTCTGGCTTTTCTTCGCAGGTTTCTGGGTTACTCTCCAGATAGACTTATTCATCCCTCCTTCCACCTGCTGAAAAGTATTTCATGAGCGCCTCCTGTATGCAGGGGGATTCCAAGGATGTGGTTCTGCTTTGGGGAAGTTACAGGTAGGAGTAGGAGAGAGAGAGAGAGAGACATGGAGAACTCAACAGGGAAATAGCTCACAGCGTAGAGCGGTTCCTAAATGCTTTATAAGTGCTAACTTCTTCCCGACTGGAACCTGTGGAGTAGGGACTGTGGTTCCTTACGGATGGGGAAACTGAGGCAGAGAGTGGCGAAGTCACCCAGTTAGTAAATGGAGGAGCCAGATTCAAACCCAGGCTGTCTGGCTCCGGAATCTGGCTGGCAACCTCTGCCCCATGCCACCGAATAAACGTGTGGGTGGCTGAAGGGAGTGTACAGGTTTTGGTGAATAATGATTAATGGAGGGGAGGGGCACTTTAGACAGGTGAGGCCTCCTCCTCCAGCTGGCGTTTGAGGTAACACTGGAAGGCTGAGGAGCTGGCCAGGCCAAGGGCATTCCAGGCCCGGAACAGCCGGTGGGAGGCCCCGAGGTGGGAAAAAGCTCGGTGAGTTTGAAGAACAGAGGGGAGGCCATTGCATCTAGAGCAGCGGTCTCCAAGCTTTTTGGCACCAGGGACCGGTGTTCCTGTGAGACTCTAACTCCTGATGGTCTGAGGCGGAGCTGAGGCGGTGATGCCAGCGCTGGGGAGCGGCTGCAAAGACAGATGAAGCTTCGCTCGCTTGCCCACTGCTCACCTGCTGTGCGGCCCGGTTCCTAACAGGCCATGGACCGGTACCAGTCCGTGGCCTGGGAGTTTGGAGACCCCTGAAAGCATCAGAGGCTGGGGGAGAGGGTCATGGGCTGATTGAATAACTATAATATGATAATAATAACCCGCACATGGTCCAGACACTGGACCAAACACTTTCCATCTGACCCTCAGAACAGCCCGATCAGATTGGTGGACTAGCATCATTTCCATTTTACAGGTGGGGAAGCCGAGGTCCAGAGAGGGTGTGGGACTTGCCCAAGGTCACAGAGCCCCTCTGTCCAGCCCAGCGTCCAGGCTGCCAGGCCTCCTGCCACTGTGATGGCGTTGTCCCTAGTTGCCTGGGTGCCTCCTGGCTCAGTGGCATGCTAGGACTCTGGGGCAGAGTCTTCCACCAGGCTCCGCTAAGTGGCTGGCTAATCCTGGAGCAAGACAGGATGAAAGCCTCTGACGCGGGGGGCTTCGGCGTCCTGGCGTGTGGCTTTAGGTGCCACCGTAAGCCATGACGACGGCAGCCACAGTGATAGCAGCACTAATAGTACGAGAGGAGCAGCAGCCAACTCAGCCCTCAGCGGCTTCCCTGTCCCGTCGACACCGAGTGTCAGCAAGCAGTCCAGTGACAGATGAGTGGCTGAAAGGCAGAGCGGCGGAGTGACCTCCCCAGGGCCACACAGCCAGGCGGCGGTGGTGCTGGGACCGAGGCCCGTGCTCACGACCGCTGGGTCGTGGCCCCTCCTTCAGCACCGCCCGCTCCGCGTCGGTCTCCACCGCGATGCTGCCTGGCGGGGATGGGAGCACCGTCTCTGGATTCAGTTCCCAGGGGAGACACCTTGGGATAGGGGTGCTCCCGGGGTAGGAGGCTCTGGGCGGGGCGGGGAGGGGTGAGGTCAGGGGTGTCTCTGGGAGTGTCTGAGGTTGCCGCTGGCTTTCCCGGTCTCCTTTTCCCAGCCCTCTGAGAGCCGGGCACAAGAGCCGTCAGCCGGAACCTCCGTGCCCGGCTCACCAGTCTGGCTTTCGCAGCGTGCGCATGAGGCAGCACTTCCCTGGTGGGAAAACCCCTGAGTGACGTGTCACTTTCTTATGCTTAACTCGTTTGGGCTCGGACTTGTCCTCCCAGCCCTGTTTGTCACCCAGTCCCCTCCGGGGACTTCGTTCCACTCCTGGATGGACTTGCACGCCGTGAGCTTGTCCAGTGACTGTCTTGGGTCCTGCCATGTGCTCCTCCTAGGAGTGCCGATCCCTCCCAGCTCCACGTCGGCCAGCAGTGGCATCGTGGCCCCCCTTAGATTCTACCTGCTTCAAGACGCCCGCCCTGAGCTCCACAGTGGGCACAGTCACAGCGACTTCCAGCAGGCATAGGGGTCGCTGGGTACCCGTCTGTTGTCACCTGTGTGGTTTTACCCGTATTTCAGGGAGGCAGGATCTGCAGTGTCGATGTCTGCCTCTGCCACCTGCAGGCTGAGCCACCTTGGGCAAGCTGCTTCTCCTCCCTGTGCCTCAGTGGCTTCCTCTGCAAAAGGGGGACAATAGTACTCACTTCTGTTGCGGAGACGCTGAAGGCGACGCTGAAGTAAGCTAACGTGTGGACGTAGTCCTCACGATGCCTCTGAAAAGCAGCGATTGTCGTCCTTGGTGTGTGGGGGAGGGCAACGGAGTTTTCTTCCCTGTCGGCTTCGTGAATTAATCCCTCCCTCCTCTCTTGTCATTTCTCTCTCTCTCTCTCTCCAATGCACTTAGTGCTTTTGAAATCTTTCCTTATACCAGTTACGTTCCCATCCTCCCTCCCCTATAAGATCCTGAGCCGTCCCGAGGGCAGGACACCAGTGCCTCTCCTGTTACAAAGCAGGCCTCACTCAGTAAGTGCGTTAAATGAGTGCACGGCTGGTGGCTGGGTCTTTGGCATCACCAGGTATTGGTGGCAGGAGTGGGGTGGATGACGAGACTGTGAAGGCAGCAAGTGTCCTCTAGGGCGATCGTACCCCGCAGGGGACGTCGACAGTGTCTAGAGACATGTTCGTTGTCACGACTTGAGGGGAGGATGCTACTGGCACCTAGAGGGGAGAGGCCGGGGGTGCCCGCAGACATTCTGCCACACACAGGACAGCCCCACAACAGAGAATCCTCCGGCCTGACACGTCAGTTGTGCGGAGGGCGAGAAAGCTCGGCTGGTGGGGACATGCCGTCTCGTTACAAACGACATTAGCAACGGGAAAAGACGTCGCATTTCGCTGTTTTTTAGCAAATGGAAACGCATCCCTTCTAGACTATGTCTCTCTTCCTGAGGCGTGTTTATTAATTTATTTTTTTTGAGGAGGAGCATTAGCTTATTTAAGGTGACAGTTGCACATAGTCGAAATGACTCTGGGATTTATCTTTTTTTTTTTAATTGCTTTATTGAGCTATAATTCACATACCAGATAATTCACCCATTTAAAGTGTACCATTCGGCAGCTTTTAGTACAGTCACAGAGTCGCACATCCATCTCCGTGATCGATTTTGGAATGTTTTCGTCGCCCCAGTTGCTCCCCTGTGTGTTCGTAAGACCTGGTGGGGTGCGTGCCTGGTGTGGTCGTCAGAGATGTCGGCTGCATCCGACTTAACAGTTTGCAGAGCCTCGTTCTGGTGTCGGTTCATAGATCGCACAGGTGCATCCCAGGTGCCTGCCACATGCCAGGAGCTGTAGTGAGTGGGGAATGATCCACGGAGGGGCAAAACCCGGGCCTTCACTGCCCTCACTGGAACTGACAGCTTGTGGGGAGAGTGAGACGTGGAAAAAAATAGTATATAATGTAAACAGTGTCAGATCCAGCCGCTGGAGGTTGCCAGCATTCGATGCTTTTGGTCCTACATCTGGGCTGGCGGTAAATATCTCAGACTTTGCAGGCCTGAATGTCACATGCAGCATGGAGTGTGACTCCCCTTGGCAAAGGGAAAATTATCTTTCTTTTACATCTTACATTGAAAAATGTGAAGTCCATTCCAAGTCTGGAGTTTGTACTAAAAGCGGACAGTGGGCCAGGTGTGGCTCCTGGGCCACAGTTTGCCAACCCCCGACCTACACAGATGGCAATTCCCGTGGTTCGTCCTAGTCGTATATGTTATACATAATGTATTGTGTGCTATGTTGCACATTCCGTAACATATAGAATATAAAGCATTAATACAGGACACATTGACAAACAGTCCCTGAAAAGACGTTACATGACAGAGTGCGGCGAGTGCTCTGCAGGAGATGTACAGTGTCCGTGAGGGCTTTGACATGTGCGAGCAGGAGGGTGCGTAGGTCCCTTTGAGGATGCTTCTGAGCTGCAGTCGGGGCAGCGAGGAGGAGAAGGGCTCCCGGACCGACCGTGCAAAGGCCCGGAGGCAGGCAGAGGTGCGGGACAGCGAGCAGGGCCGCACGCAGGGGCTGCAGCGAAGACTCCTAGGCAGAGCGTGAGGGGTTCGGGGCTGTAGTCGGAAGCTACCCTCTTGGCCGCCGTGTGGAGGGTGGACTAGAGGGGTATTGGGCCAGCTGTCGGGGGACTGGGATCGTTGCCCAGATAACTCGAATAAATATTTGTCAAGTGTGGAACAAATAGAGTGAATCACATACTTCCTAGCGGTGCGTCACTTTATTATTTCAAATTAATAAAAGGACTTTGTGTTTATGAAAGGCTGTGACGATGTCCTCTTGCAGCAAAACCACAGGCTGTCAATTCTCTGATTTCTCTACCTTTCAGTGGGTAGATGGACACTGTCCGATAGAAATACAGCACGGGCCACACACAGGGTTTTAATTTTCTGGTAGCCACATTTAAAAAAAAAAGAGGTGAAATGAAAAATAGTGGGGTCCAGGAAACCTGAGTTTATTTTATTTTTTAGTTCCCCCCGCCTCCCCCCAGCTTTACTGAGATATAATTGTGTAAGGTACACAACTGGCGATTTGATAGACGGATGTCTTGTGAAATGGTAAGGTCGTTCACCTTATATATTTCCCATCATTTTTTTTTTCGTGGTGTGAACATTTAAGATCTACTCTCGTAGCAACTTTCAAGTGTACAATGCAATATTATTAATTATAGTTACCAGGTTGTGCGTTCGATCCCCAGAAATTAGTTCGTCTTACAACCGGAATTTGTACCCTTTGATCCGTAACTTCCCATGTCCCCCAACCCCCAGTGCCGTTCCATTCTAAACATCACGCTTTCTCCGCCCCCTTCACCTGTCGACAGACGCACTGAGGCGCTTTCCATGGCTTGGCCTCTGTGGGTTGTGCTGCAGGGGACACGGGTGCAGGTCTGTCTTAGGGATCGTGGTTTCGTTTCCTTCCGATGTGCTTCGTGGTGTTTCAAAGGCTGAATTCCTACAGGGTGACTGGGTCGGTGGTTATCATTGTATTTATGATTCTCACCGTGCATCTCCAGGTTATCAAACGCGACCTGAGCTGCCTGGTTTCCGCCTGTGAGGCTTACGAGTGATTGATTGAGCGAAGCCTGTTGGTCTTCAGGCTTTCCTGTGTGGTTTTTTTTTTTTTTTTTTTTTTTTTTAGCTTCAGGAGTAATTTCTGAAAGAATTCATTGGGTCATTGTTTGGAATAGCAAAAGGTTGGCAGCAACCCAAGTGGCTGGCAGGAGGGACTTGGGTAAACACAATATGTTCTACTCATTCAGGGGAGGAGTGGGGATGCTTTCAGAAGGAAGGAGGGAGTGAGGACAAGGCCGGCCTCCAGGATCTAATTTTTAAGTGAAAACCTCAAGATCTAGTTGGCATGTTTGTTACGATGCCTCCTGTGTAGAGGAAGGGATAAGTAAGAATGTGTAGTTGTATTTGCCTGTCTTCATGTAAAGGAATCCAGAAGGGACAAGAAACTCACAAATGCGGTTGCGTTTGTATGTGGGGACAGGGTGTCTGGGACCAGGCAGCGGGGCCTGGGCTCATGGAGGGAGAGAGAGGCAGAGAAACTTTTTCCTGTATCCGTACACACACACATATGTGTGCTGAAATTTGACTCACGCCTTGACTATCAAAGCGAAATTTAAAAGTTCGTATTTTCCATCATTTCCGGATCCCGTCCTTGAAGAGTGTTTCAGGACAGGGACGTGAGCCCGTCCTGGGAGGGCGGGCACCGCAGGGCTGCGTTTTGATGCGAGGCAGGGCCACGGCCTGCACAGGGGTGTCGGGCTGTGAGCGAGCGTCGGCTTGGTGAGGGCACGACCAGCCCTCGTCTCCTGCTGGCTCCGTCCGCGTTGCCCGCCGTGTGAGTGTCCTGTGGCCGCTGTAACGAATGACCACAGACTTATGGCCCGAAGCAGCGCAGATTTGTTCTTTTAGAGTCTTGAGGTCAGAAGTCCAAAACGCAGTGCTGGCGTGGCTTCCGGAGGCTCTCGGCGAGAACCCCTTTCTTTGCATTTTCTGAGAGGCGGCCTCCGTTCCCTGACTGGTGGCCCTGCATCGCTTTGACCTCTGCTTTTGTCCACACATCCCTTTCCCTGACCCGGACCCTGACCCTCTGGCCTCCCTCTCTTCCCTTATACCTCCCTCACGAGTCCAGGGGCACTACCCGGGTAACGCCGGAGATTCTCCCACCTCCAGATCAGCATAGTTTCTGGCACATAGTAGGAGCTCGGAACCTCTTCGTTGGAAGAAACACTCATTTGGTGAGGCTAGAAAGATAGAAGGGCCATAACGAGATGGATCTGTAAGCAGCCGCGACAGTACAGTGACATTTATGGAGCGCCTGTCGCATGCTCCGGCTCACGTTCAGTTAAGTGCACTTGCGCATCCTCTTATCAGTGTCCCCACTTTATAGGGGTGGGCCCTGAGGCTTAGTTGCTTGCCCAGTGTCACATGGTGAGGAGCCGAAACCCCATCTGCCCGATGAGAAGTGTGTGTGGGGAACGTGGATCTAAACTTGGTTAGGACAGGGATTCTGCGAACACAGGTTTTTCTCACCACCGGGTGACTCTCCGTTGCGGGAGCTGTCCTGTGGGTGTCTAGCAGCCTCCCTGGCCTCTGCCCATACTATTCCAGTAACATCACCCCCACCCTGTAGGGACACCAGCAGTGTCTTCAAATGTTCCTGCGGGGAAGGGACTGGCCGGCCTCCAGCGGAGAACCACTGTGTGAAACCGTGAATCAGACGATGATACGTGAAACCCACGGTCCCATGTCACTCTGAAATGGCCTGTGAGCCTGACACAGTCTGTGCCTGCCTGTCCCCTACCTTCCTCCCTGACTTCTTCTCCCGTTATCGTTAAGTCGTATTGGCCCCTTTGTTATTGCTCCAAAATGCCAGATGCATTTGTACCTCAGGGCCTTTGCACGTGCTGTTCTCACTGTCCCCTTTGGCTTCCTTGTTTCCTTCAACAAATACACCTTTTCAGGGAGGCCTTCTTTTCTGAGCCTCTTTTTTATTCTCTCTCTCTCTCTCTCTCCCCTCCCTCTCTCTCACTCACTCACTCCATGTCTTGTCAGGTGTCAGGTCCAGGAGGGCAGGCCCTTTGCCCGTTCTTCATGCCCAGGTCCTTAGCGCCTAGCAGTGGTGCCCAGTACATGGAAGAATGCTGTCAATCCTGTTCCCTGCTGTGTCCCCAGACATACTCCTGTGCTCGGCACAAGCCTGACCCCTCACAGGTCCTTGGAACGTGACCCAGTGGAGGATGCGGTGAAGCTCCAGAGATAAGAGGAGAGGAAGTCACTGGAGACGAACTCAGCAAATGGTCGGGGCTGAACGAGTGTGGGGACACGTGTGTGCCTTGCAGGGAAGGACCCTGGAGAGAGGCCTCTCGGTGCTCGCTGGGAGCGTCGGGGTCAGGGCAGGTCTGAGCAAGCTGCCCGCTGCTGGCGCTTGGACCCCTGCGATGGGCCGCTGCGGCCACCTTCTTCCCGGCACTGGAAGCCCCGTGAAGACAGGAGTCTCGGTGTTGCACGTGCCTCCTGCTCCTCTCTCACCAAGGTGTTCGGGTCTGCGTCTTCGGGCCTGAGGGTCCGGCGAGGGTTCGGGGCTCTTGCCCTGCCTTCCTGGGTGCTGGAGGTAAGGTCTGGAAGCAGCCCTACCTCCCTACCCCCATTTCTGGGCTTTATTCTTAGCTCTGGTGAGTCAGCGGGCGAGGGAAGGTCACAGCTCAGCCGGGCAGCGGGCGAGGGGCCTCGCTGCCAGCGTGGCGATGCTGGCACCGGCCGACCTTCTCCTACCACCGCCCTCTCTCGCAGGGGAAGCGGCCCCGTGCTGGCTCTGTAAACAGGATTAAGGTCCAGAGCCCAGCGGGCGCCCTGACCTAAGTGTGAGCCACCCGCCACCCGGCATGCCTTTTCTTAGCTCGCCTCGGCTTCTGAGCTCCCCCTCTGCCTGTGATCTTGGCAGCTGTGTTGCATTTGAATGTGGCTTTACTAATGGCCCGTCGCCTCGCCTCGTGTCTCTGCACTGTTCCCCTCCACAGCCCCCATCCCTGGCTGCGCCCTGCGGATCTCCCTCCCGCTCTCTACGAAAGAATTTGCTGGGGCTCTGGAGCCAGCCTCTCTGGATCTGAATCTAGGCTCCGCCAGGTCCTCCTGTGTACCTTCTAGCAAGTCTTCTACCTCTATTTGCCCATGTACCTCTCTGTAAGATGGGAAAAAGACAGTACCCACCTCACCGGGTAGCTCCGGCGATGAAATGGAGCGGTGCACGTTACACTCGGCGCACCAGGCGGTGCTTCCTGAGAGCTGCCGTCTCAGTCCTGCTGTCATTACCGTCATTGGCCCGAGGTTCATCCCGCCGGGATTGTACCTTGCAGAGTGGCCAGTGAAGCCGAGCCAGCAGCCTGCCCTGCGCTTTCCCCAGCCCCGCCCGCGTTAGCCAGCTGTGGGCAAGCTAAGCGCCGAACCCCGCCCCTGCACACAGTAGGTTTGCACACGAGGGAGACCAGGGTGGGAGACGTTAGCCCATTTTCTTAAGGTCAAGAGGCGAGTGAGCAAGAGCGAGCGGCTCGAAGTCCGCGCTCGCCTGCGCCAGGGTCCCCGTCACGCTCGTTGTTTGTTCCCATTTCCTTTCTTGGCTTCCTGTCTCTCCCTCTCTCCCTCGCTCACTCCATTTATGAAAAGGCGACCCGTGCCCCGTACACGCTTCCCCTCCATCTCTGCGTGGCTGGCCCCTCCCGGCCCTCCCAGTCCGCTGCAATGTCACCTTCTCAGACCTCCGCTGGATACCTGCTGCCCCAGCTGCCTTCCCCTTTCCTTTTTAGCAGGTGTTTGCCCTTCGCGGTGATGCTTTGATTTGTGGCTTGTGTCTTCAGTGGACTGAGAGTCGTCAGAGGGCAGGGACTGGGTCTGACTTATCTCCACATCCGCGTGATTAGCTCACAGCCCCACACATAGCAGGCGCTCAACAGATACTGTGTGATGGAATGAGTGAACGAATGAATGAAACCCTGCCCTTGCGTTCGCTGCCTTCCAGGCGGCTTCAGGCAGGGCGGTGAGGCCACTTGACCTTGCCAGGCCCTTAGCGTTCCGAGCCCCTGGCTGAGCGGTGGTGGGGCCCAGGAGATAAGAGCTTCGTCGGTGCCAGGGTCTCCATGGGTTCAAATCCCAGCTCTGCCTCTTCCTGGCTCTGTGAGCCTGGGCAAGTTCTTAACCTCTCTGGGCCTCAGAGTCCTTGCCTGACACAGGGGAGTTTGTAGGGCTGACTTCGTGGGGCCGTTGTGACGTTTACATGGACTCGTGCTTGGAAAACAGCACGGGAGCCTGGCCCGGCCAACTGTTGCCATTAAACAAACATGCGCTTTCTCTTAGCTCCCAGCTCAGCATTTAGAGATTTCTACCTCCACATGCCTGCTGCTGCTATTTATTTATCTGTGAACTCGCTTTGTTATTGTCATTATTATGTTAGAAGAAATACAGGCAGAGTGAAAAATTCCAACAGCGCAAAAGATAATAAAACAAAAACTAACAGTTGCTTCCTCTCACCAGCTCCAGCCCTGCCCCCTGGGGACGATCAGTTAGCTTCTGTTTTTCCTGTCTCCTTCTAAGAAAATTTCCCTGCCTAGACCAGCATCTACATACCCTTTGATGCTAATTTAAAATGGGAACCCTAGTACACATGCACGATACAAAACGCAAACGTTACATTTTCTGTGCGCACGGAGGCATCTACACTTTGCCTCAATTTCCAGGCTATGTAGGCTGCTTGCAGGTTATGTGACTTGACCTCAGTTTTTGGTATCTGTAAAATGGGTCTAACTGTAGTGCCTGCCTGCCTCCCAGAGTTGTTTGCGAGGATTAGATGTGATGTACAGCACTCTGCTCGGTCCTGGCACATGCTACTAAGACACTCAGTCAATCCTTACACTTTCACTTTTCATAGATAGAGGAAGGTGGCACATCCTTCTTCCTTTCCTTCAGGTCTTTGCTCAGATGTCATCTTGGCCTAGAGGCCTTTTCTGTCCACCTGGTATCAAAATAGCACCCACCTCCCGCCGTTATTCTCTGCCGCTTTTATTCTTCAGGATTCTCGTCGTGAGACATCCATGTCGTTGTTTATTTGCCTCTCATGATAGAACGAAACTCAGAGTGGGAACTTTACCTCCAACTGGTATTGGCACGTAATAGTGTCCTGATAAAGAATTGTCCACTGAGTGATAGAAACCTGGCCATTCCCAAGTATTGAGACGATTGAACGAGAAAGTGAATGTTCGTTCAGACCCTAGTGGGACAACTGGTGCATAGTAGGCCCTTGTTCCCGAATAGCATCAGAGCAGCTCTCGCTCCCAGACACTGGCGACACCGAGCAGCTGTTGAAATGTACAATCACGTCCCCTGCCTGTTGTCCGCCCACCCTCTTCTCTGCACCCTCCCCTCCTGTCCTGCCTGGGTCCTGGGCAGGGCTGTTCCCCTTGTCCCTGTAGGCCTGAGCCATGTGTTTCTTCAGAAGCCGTGTTGGCCAGGCCTGAGCAGCAGGGTGTGGGGACCCTCGGAGGCCCTGGCTGAGGAGACGCCTGGTACGTGGTGCTTCTGTGACGAGCATGGCTGAGGCGAGATGGCTGGTCCACCATCTGGACCAGAATCAACCTGATGCGGTGTGTGGCAGGCAGGATAACGGGCCCTCCAGAGATGTCCACAACGTAATCCCTGAAACCTGTGAATACGTTAGGTTACGTGGCAGAGGGAGTGAGGACTGCAGGTAGAACTGAGATTGCTCATCGGCTTGCCTTGAGATGGGCCCTCACCCTGGATTATCTGGGTGGGCCCACGGTCATCACGAGGGTCCCCGTAGGTGAAAGAGAGAGAACCAGAGAGATGGCAGCATGAGAAGGACTTGGCCTGATGCTGCTGGCTTCGAAGGTGGAGGAAGGGGCCCTGAGCCCAGGAAATGTGGGCGGCTGGAAACGGCAAAGACATGGAATCTCCGAAAGGAATGCAGCCCTGCCGACACCCCGATGTTAGCCTCCTGAGACCCACGTCAGATTTCTGATCTCGAGAACTGCGTGGTAAAATATTGTGTCGTTTTAAGCCGCTGAGTTTATGTTAATTTGAAACAGTAGCCACAGAAAATGGATGCAGGTCATCGGTTCTGAACTCCGTGCTGGTTTGAGGACTCAAATCTTCCTCTTGTCTCAGATTTCCCTGTTAGAGTTCATACGTTATCCATCACTAGGAATCGGGGTGTGCATGCCCACGTGGGTCAACAGTCAGGCCTCCTAGCTTTGAGCCCCAGCCTCATCACGTGCAAGCTGTGTGATCTTAGGCAAGTTATTTGACACATCTGTGTCTCAATGACCTCTTCTACAAAATGGATATCAAAACAACTTCCTTCCTAGTTGATCATGACAATTAAAAGAGTCAGTTTATATAAAATGCACAGAAACAGGTGTCTGGCACACAGAACTCAGTTAAAGCTAGGTGGTATTATTATTATCAATGATAATATAAGATAATCACATCAAGAGTACAATGCCATAAACTCCATTTATTCTTTTGACTGACATAAGAATTAAAATTATTGTCAATAACTGTTGGGTGTTAATATATGACACTGAGCTGTGTGTATCTGATTTTATTTACTCTTTAGAATAGCTTTAGGAGATAGGTATTCTTAGCCTTAGTCATAGATGAGGCTCAGAGAGGTTAAGTAACTTGTCTAAAGTCACACTAAAGTGAATCGAGGAGAAAAGGGACAAGGGGGATAGACACAGTGGATCAGAACTTGTATTGCTAGGATGCTTTGTGTCGTGAAGGCAAATTCATTTTAAAGTGGTGTAAACAATAAAGCAGATTTATGGGGGAAGCCTAGTGGGAGGGTGGGCAGCAGGTGAAGCTTGATCCAGCAGCCCACAGTGACACCAAGCACCAGTTTCTTTCATGTCCACGTTGTAGGACATCAGCTTTGTTCTCACCATGGTGGTGCCACCTCTTACCTTTCCCTCCCAGCCCTTGGTGGTTCCCTAGATGTCTGTAAACTGCACATATCATCCGGTGTCACGGGGGACAAGAGAGTGTGTGTCTTTGCTGTGACTGGCTTATCTCGGGTCAAGCGCCCGTTCTAGAACTCATCACTGGCATGCGGGTAAAGGGCTGCTGATTGGCTGATGCTGGAAAGGACCCAGCCCTGGAGCTTTGCCGGAGTGGGTGGCTGAGAGCAGAGGGGGATTGGTTTATGAACAAGGGCCAGGGGCTGTGGCCAGTGGACAGAGGAAACATCAGGGCCCCAGCCAGTGAGGGACAGGCAGGAGGCCCCCCAACACTCTTATCTGCACTACTGTGACAGTTGTGGTCAGGGCCACCGTTGGCCGTGACAGGAGCAGTGACTGAGGCTGTGCAGGGGCCAGAGGCAGGATGGCCCACATTGTCTGCAGTGAAAGTTCATGTTCACAGTCATATTTCCCCTTTTCATGCTCCCTGTTCCTTCTTCCCCTTCCGTCCATCTCTGCCCTCCCGGTCAAGGTCAGCCCCCTGGCTTTGAGCAGGAAGCGGCTCTCTGCAGAGTAAATGCCTTCCTGTGCTAAGCATTTCTCTGATCTCTCCTACCCTGAATCCTGTGTCCTCAGCTGCTCCCCGATTTCCTCTTGCTCACTTCTTAACTTGAACTTTTCTTTGTCCTTTAAGCTTCCTGACTCTGGGCAGTGCCGGTGGTCGTGGTGGCAATTATTATTAATTATTAGCAGCTGCTGCTAATAGCCACCATTTATTGTCTCAGGACTGCCAGCCCAGTGCAGGGTTCTTATCACACTGTCTGTCCCAAGGCCCGTGCGTTTTCTTGACTGGTTTGCTGACGAGGAGACGGAGGCTTGGAGAAGTTAAGTGACCAGGTTCCCACAAGGTCAGGGCCTGAATTGTAATCCATATCCACTTGACTAGAAAGCCAGGGGTCAGTGCCAGGTTCTACTTGGATGGATTGTTATTTATTTATTTATTTATTTATTTTAAAAAAAGAAAAGTAGGAAATAATGCTAGGCAGGAAAGGCATGATTTGTGTGCCATTTGTTTACTTATTAACCTCTGGGGACCTACTGGTTAGGGGGATAGGGATCAAAGGTAAATATAGCATGATTCTGACACTGAGGTCCTCGTAGGACAGAGGCGTGGACAGACATGTAAAGAAAGGCATTGCGGGGTGTGGGTGGGTGGGGTGGAGGTTGCAGGGAGGCTGATGGTTTGCGGGGTGAGGAGGAAGGCTTTTTAAAGGAGGTACCTGAGCTGGGTTTCGAAGGATGAATAGGAGTTTGTTATGATAGACACTGCAGGGAGATCATCTAGCAAGAGGTTTCCCAGAGAAGCAGTCATGTGATCTGCAGCTGAGGGATGCCTCGGAGGCGGGGACCGTGGCCTTCCTGAACGCCCAGAGCCTTGAACAGCATCCGACACGTGCTTGGCAAAGGCTTACGTGAGCAAATGCCTTAGTTGACATACTGGGGAACAGGGCAGAAGAAATTGTGGAAGAAACAGACGGGGTTTGAATTGGGGGCGGGGGGCGCACCTCAGGAGCCACAGCAGAGATCAGCTCCCAGAGGCAATTGGAAGCCATTGGAGGCCATTACCCAGAGGACAGTGGGCGTCGGGATCTGTCCCGCCTATTAACGCAGGCATGTAAGTGTGCATTTTCCTCCTTCTAAACACATAGGGAAAGATCTTTTGTTTCCCTTATCATCAAGGGAAAAGGAAGTTAAGCTACAGTGAGATATTTCCTACTGTCAGATTGGCAGAGGTCGAAAGCTTAGAATACAAAGTTGTTTGAGATGTAGTTGCCTTTTATACCTTGTGAGGTGAGGTATAAATTGATGGCATCGTTTTGGAGTGCAGTGTCTGTCTAAATTTTAAATGTGTGCACCCTTTGGCCAGCAAGTTCACTTTAAAAAAGCGATTGTGCAAATATGCTTGTTTGTGTGCGATGTGAGGCACTTAGTAGCTGTTTATGCACCGCTGCATTGTTTGTAAGAGCAACCCAATGCCAGCTGGCAGGAGACTGAGTCAGTACAGTCAAGTCCATCACACAGTGGAGTATCGAGCCGCCGGCATGGAAAATGAGGAAACTGTTCATGTGCAGGGATGGTTTTTAAGACCTATTATTAAGAGAAAAAAGCAACTAGAAGAATATATAAGATGTTAGCAATGCTACCTTTGCTTGTGGGGTGTCATAGGGGCCTGTAAGTTTAGGGAAGAAGACTTATTTTTTTATTTTTCACAGTATAACATTTTGTGTAGTTTGAAAAAGTTTTAGCACATAAATATATTACTTATTAAAAATAAATAGGGGAAACGTATAGATGGTGGAGTAGTTGAATGAGTAAAAGGTAGGTAGGTAGGTGATGAATGGATATGAATGAATGGATGAATGAATGAATCAGATAGATGATGGATAGATGATGGATGGAATATTATTGCCATATGAATGAGTAGGTAAGATATGAATGGAAGTGGAGTGGTAGGTATAGATGGGTAATTGGAAATTAGGTGAATGGATATTAGATGGATAAGATGGATAGATATGAATAGATGAATGAGCGTGGATGAATGGAGTATGTATTTGCCATGTGGATGGTGAGTGGATGGGTGGGTGGATGGATGGGTGGGTTTACAAATGGGTGGGTAGATTATCTATGGATGCACATATGGATGTATGGATTGATAAGATAACTTTGGCTGTTTTGGGGAAGACTAATCAGGGCCAAGAGGGACTGGAAACAGGTAATGGTCTAGGCAAGAAATAATTGGGGCAAAGATCAGGTTACTGAAATGTCTCTCACACGAACTGAGCTTCTTGTATACGGAACTAACTGCATTATATCAAGCCCCAGCATTGTTTTATTAGAAGGCCAAGTCCTTTGGAATGAACTTTTTCTGACAGCTGCTCAGAAACTGTTCTGTATATCGGGGGTCCCCAACCCTTGGGCCATGGACTGGTATCGGTCCGTGGCCTGTTAGGAACCAGGCCGCACAGCAGGAGGTGAGCGGCAGGCTAGCTGGCAAAGCTCCATCTGCATTCGCTGCCGCTCCCCAGCGCTAGCATCACCACCTCAGCTCATCAGGCTTTAGATTCTCATAGGAGCACCGGTCCCTGCTGCCAAAAAGGTTGGGGACCACTGCCATATATAATAACCCCCAACGGTCAAATCCCTTTTTTCACCATCATCTTAAGAATTATAAGTGGTGTGAAACTAGTTGCAACAATCAGTCTTTGATATATATCACTTCTCCCTGTCTTCCAGATACCTAAGTTCATAGAGGCACAATCTTTGTCCTTTTTTAGGGTTTCTTTGTGTTTAGAAGTTTCCAACCTAAATCCCTTTGTGTGTGAATCTTTGAAAGTTTGCATTTCATTGCTTCTTTGTTCTTGGTTCTGGAAAAATAACCTTTTGTATCATAGAACCGTTTATCAATTCTATTTCTGAAGAACCGGTTTAGGTACTTTCTCCATACCTATATTTTTCATTTTTTAAGTCAAATTCTTTGTTTTTTAGTCATCTTTACCATTTTTCAGTACACACTTCAGTTATTCACATTGTTATGCATGACTAGTTCTCTTTTTTGGAATGCTTGGGACATCTGTTTCGATCACATTGATCGTCGAACATTTTCTCTAAGTGAAATGATCTCATTCCCATCACTTTCTCCTCTTTTAACATTCATCCTCGATGTGGCTTTAAGGCTTGTGTGGAGCTGTTCGATCATGGATTCCTTGGAGTTCCTTGCTGGTGTCACTTATCTGATTGTGGAAAGGCTTTTAGAGTCAGAAATCTGGAGAGAGCATCATCCAGTGGTGGAGAGAGAGAAGGCTAGGAGAAAAGTGGGCTCCTGGGGACTGGCCAGCTGGAACACGTGGACCCTTATCCAAAGACTGGCCACTTTCCGGCTCTTGCTGATGATTGTGAAGCAGGAGTATGGCCCCAGTGCTGCCAGATTTTCTGATATATTTGAGAATCCCAAAATTCAAATTTTTATATGAAATTTTCTGATTCGAAATATTGGCATATAATCTAAAAAAAATTTTTTTTTTTTAAAGCCTGCTTAAAACAACAACAATAACAAACTATTCGTGGGGCAAATTGGCCTGACATTCCCATATTTCAGACCTCTAAATTTACCTGACCTAATCAAGGTAGAGATAGGAAATGGAGACCCCAAGATAGGGTAAAATGACTTTTTAAAAGTGGTATAAATGGTCTATGGGACTTAAATTCTTCATTACAAAAGTCTAACAGCTGGTTGAAGTTTATTCTTGGGCAGATATTCTTGATCTGTATACGTACGTATCTGTTTATCTATTTGTCATGTCTCTTTAACAAAATGCAGGTAGTTTCTTAAAAAACAAAAGTCCTTAAAGCAAATTTGCTTCTGAGGCTGCATAACTTAGTGGCAAAACGCAGGGAACCCCAAAACCAAATTGCCTGAGTTGGAATTCGCCTCCAAACCTTAGCAGCTGTGTGATATTGGATAGATCACTGGGCCTCACTTTTCCCATCTGAGAAAGGAAGCATGAAGTACTTAGAGACTTAAAGGAGGTGATACATATGAAACACTTAGAATAGGGCCTAGCACTTAGAACGGAAGTTTAGGTGTTATTCATGATAACGATGGTGATGGTGGTGGTATTTTTTTTTTTTTTTCAATTACAGCTGATACTCAATATCGTATTAGTTTCAGGTGGACAGCATAGTGTTTAGACATTTACATAACTTACAAAGTGATTGGTCCCCATCTGATACCTCGATGGCGATGGTGATGGTTGTGGTGATGGTGGCGATGACGACGTGTGTTGGCATTAAAGATTAGAAAGTCCTCGATTCACAAGACAGTAGAGGGGGAACGATTCGCGTGGCCCCAGGACTCTTTGGGATTCCTTTCCGTGGCCGTCTCCATCTCTCGTGGCAGAGTGGCACTTGCCACCGCTCCCCTGAGGCTCACCTTTGTTCCTTGTTCCATGTGTCGTAGTCTTTCCGGCTACCGATTTTTCCAGTTTGCACATTTGGCCTGGGAGGGCCTCGGGCGTCGGGGTCTCGTCCATTTTCTTGAACCCGGTGACCACCAGTTTCGAGCGCCACGCGGGCCCCTGCCCCTCTTCGGTGCGCCCCGTTGACCCCGTGCGTGTGATTGTGCCCGCAGGAGTGGAACGTCACGTGGAACACCAGCAACCCCGACTTCACCAAGTGCTTTCAGAACACCATCCTCGTGTGGGCGCCTTGCGTTTACCTCTGGGTCTGCTTCCCCTTCTACTTCCTCTATCTCTCCCACCATGATCGAGGCTACATTCAGATGACACACCTCAACAAAGCCAAAACTGTAAGTCATCCTGGGGGCGGGGTCATGCTGGGGCACGGCGGGGCGGGGCGCTTGGTGGAAATGGACGTGTTCTGTCTACTTCATTGGCCCCGAGTTCCTGTTTCTGGAAGACAAAGGCTGGGGCGCTGGGTTCAACTGTGGGTTCAGATACTGGCTCTGCCCCTTACTGGCCTTGGGACCTGGCATGTGTTTCTTAGCCTCCCCAAGCCTTGGCTTACACTTGGGATGACAGGATCGATCTCAAAATGTTGTCAGGAGGTGATCAGGGAGTCTTCCTACTGGACCAAGGATATCTTTTTACTTAAAAAGTTTTTTTTTGTTTTTTTTTTTGTTTTTTTTTTTGTTTTGTTTTTTCTTTTTTTAAATCTCGAAATAATTTCAAGCTACAGAAAGTTGCAACAGAGACACCGGGAACTTCCCCTAGCCCTGTACACTCGTTACCCATAGTCACAAAATGTTAGCATTTTGCCATATTTGTTTCACCATCTGCTTTTGTTCTCTCCACATACACCTATTATTTATTTTTTTCTGAATCATTCAGGAATAGGTAGCCGTAACGCCCCTTTACCCCTTAATTCTTCCGTGTGCCTTCTTAAAGCAAGGGACAGCCTCTCTTAATGTAACCACGGTGCAGTTATTAGATCAAGGAAATGTGACGTGCACACAATGTTTTTTTTTACAAAATCCGTCTGGATTCCAGTTTACTCAGTTGTCCCAGCAGTGCCCTTTCGAGCCTTTTTCTCCCCTAGGTCAGGATGCAGGCCCAGGTCGTGCATTACCCGGAGTCAGTCCTGTGGCCTTCTAACTATTCTTTAATCTGGGAGACCGCACCTCATCCCCTTTTTTGTGTGTCTTATGACGCTGACATAGTTGAAGAATGTGGGCCAGTGGTTTTAGAGCGAGTCCTCAGCTCGGGGCGATGTAGTATCTCCTCGTGATTAGAGTCAGGGGACCCACGTCTGGCTGGAAAACTACGAGAAGGAGGTCAAGTTCTCAGGCCGTTAGATCTAGGGGCGCACAGTGACCCACTCGTTGATGGGTGGATTTTGATCGTTTAGTCAAAGTGGCCTCTGCTTTCTCTAGTACACAGTTACTGGGTTTTTCCCCTGCGAAGAGTAAGTCCTTGAGGGAAAGACTTGTCAAGAGCATGTGCATACCAAGCTCCTCATTCCACTTTCTCTCCCTGACTTAGAGTGCATCTCTGTAGTTTTGCGTGTGTGTGTGTGTGTGTGTGTGTGTGTGTGTGTGTGTGTGTGTGTGTTTGCAAGACCCATGCTTTATGGACACGTTGTTCTCACACGTCTGAATTTGACACACAAGATTCTTAGTTCATTTTACAGATTCTGAAGCCACGTTGTTCAGAAGGTAAATTCTGAAACCGTGGTTGATATAGCAAATGAATACATTGAAAACAAAAACTTCGTTCAAATATTTACGTTTAAAGAAGACATTTTAAAGATAGGCTACCTCTTAAGTGTGCTTGAACACAGCACATGTGGAGTTGAATTCCATTTATTTATGGATGTAGTTTCTGCTGAACGCTTACTGATACTGGAGGAGACCCCCGGCATCTGAGTTTTCAAGTGTTCCCAGTCTATGCTAAAAAAAAAATAAGACATGACAAATAATTTCAGAGGCACTGAATTGAACCTGGGAAATGGAAGGGCTAGTATGTAAGGCAAATCACCTAGGGGTCAGAGAGGCTGGCACCTGTAACTCAGTGTGGCTTTGCCATCATCTGAGTATCTGCAGGTACTTAATAACACACTCTAGAGGCAATCTAAATTTTATAATGACACCTCTCTCTCAGTAATTTTTTTTAAAGCCACATTTCCCAAGGCTTAGTCCCATAAACTCTTGGTAAACAGGAAAACTCGAATGATTTTACTTTGCCTACAACATCACAGTTGAAGCCTATCTTAAAGTGGGATCTGTTTTCCCATCCCGAGCTAGATCTAACATCTTTCTTCCATCTCTGGGAGCGCGTTTATACTTTTCTTAGGAGACAACATCTGCCTTTAAAATGTAAATCGTTATTTTGTTTCTGCCTTGCTCGCCGACCCTCCCGGTGGCTTTTCACCACAATCGGGAGGTCCTCAGGAGGTCTTCACAGCGGTCCAGCTCAGTCTGGCTCCAGGCTGCTCTTCTGCTGTCTCCTACAGCAGCCCTGACCGCCCCCCACCTGCCGGCACGTTCCCACCCCAGGGCCTTTGCACGTGCTGTTCCTGCTGCCTGACTTCTTCTCTCCCTCAAATATTCGCTTTCGGCTCTTTACTCAGACGTCACCTGATCAGAGAGGCTTTCCCCGACCACCCTTATCTTACCTCTTTTATTTTTCCTTGTATCACTTATTACTTCCTGGCATTATAATATGTATTTTGCCGTTTCTTGCCCGTTTCCTTTCACTGGAATCTCAGCTCCACAAAGGCACGTTTTTCTTGTTTTGTTCACTCTTGGATCCTGGGCATCTTGAAAACTCTGTGGCCCATAGTAGGCCCCTAATAAATTTTGGCTGGATGAATGTTATTGAATGAATAGTTCTTGTGAGAGGGGCCTTAGGCAAGCAGGTGTGATTGCTCCTATAGGTAAGCTCTAGACTGAGCTCCTGAGTTTTTAGGTATTGAGGCAAATAGTGACCAAAGAGAGTCGCGCCTGGTTATAGACCAGCGAGAGATGGTCCAGATGGTGGCTTACCCTACCTAGCATTTATCTGTGCTCCAGACGAGATGTGCTGCATCTGAGGACCACAGCCGGTAGTCTAGGGGTTGGCTGGTCCCCCTGAGGCTGAGCTGGGGAATGTTCCAGTGCTACCCATTGTGAGACATGTCTGTGCTTCTCTTCCAGGCCTTGGGGTTTTTGCTGTGGATTGTCTGCTGGGCAGAACTCTTCTACTCTTTCTGGGAAAGAAGTTGGGGCAGGTTCCCAGCCCCAGTGTATCTGGTCAGCCCAACCCTCTTGGGCATCACCATGGTAAGTCAGAGCTGGCTCTCCACCGGGCACTGTCGGGGCAAAAGTAGTGACCGGCATTGAGAAAGGACAAGACCTCACAGTAAAAGTCCAGAAATCTGGCTTCTCTTGAAAAACTCAAAAATCTGGCAACACCAGACGCGTAGTTTCCTAGGGCGACCAACCAGCCGGAGTGACTGCAGCCTGAAGCGGGCGCGGGCTGTCCAGCATGCCATGGTCCCCACTGTGCCTTGTTGCCCTTCCCACTGCTGAAGGCAAGGTGCCACCCTGCCTTGCACCAGCTGACTCTGTTGCTTGTTTTAATTGCCTGGGACCTAACGGCCTCTTGGGTTTTCAGGCTCTGACACAAGGAGTTCAAGGCCATGCCGACTAAGAGACTACCGTGCCCCATGGGGGGTCCCTAATTTAGTGGGGTCTGCAGACAGGGGAACTGCTTTATTAGAGCCGACGTGTTTTGAGTACTCACTATCTCTAATTCTCAGGACAACCTGAGCGATAGGTCCCACTGTGTCTCCATTTTTAAGGTGAGACAGAGAGGTTATGTATCCTTCTAAAGATCACCCAGCTAATCCATAGCCAAGCGAGGAACGGTCACCCCAGAGGCCATGCTTTTGGCCCCTGCATTCCACAGTGACATGCTCTGCATCAAGAGCCTCCCCTACAAGGCACCATGGGCCTGGGATCCTCCAAGAAGCCTGGAAGGTTCTCGGTGAGCATAGCCTTTGGGTCTTGTAGGACGAGGAGGGGGCAGGTTTGGGGCAGGACGTTTTGGCGGAGAACAGTGTATCCCAGGAAGGGTTGGAGGCCAAAGGGGAGCAATGGGGGGAAGGAGGATGAGCTATTCCGTGAAACAAAGAACGCGGAATGTGGCTTCAGGGGGTAGACAGTGGATGCGAAGGTGGAGCCAGGTCGCGAGGGGCTGCGGATCGTTACTTCACATGCTGACAGTACACGCTCTGCAGAAGGCGCTGTCCTAACCCCTTTGCATAATGACTCATTTAAGCATGTTTGCTCATTATCCTTATTTTGTAGAGAAGCAAATTGAGGGACAGAGAAGAGAAGGAACTGGTCCAAGGTCACACAGTGCACAGCCAGTACGCGGCATAGCTGGGCTGGCCGAGAGCTAGACAGGCTTGTGAGATCCTCAGTCTCCCACCCCCTCGGGGCTCCATGGCAGAATGAAGGACCAGCCCTGCTGTTCATGCCGCAGGAACATTCTCCCGACAACCCCCCGGGGATGGGGATATGCAGACACTAGGAATATGGGACGCGAGGCAGTCAGTGAATATTTTTTCTTCCTAATCAGTGCCAGGGATGTTTTTCTGGCTCTCGAGCCTCTGGGGAGTGAGGGGAGGTGCCGTGGGTGACCTACAGTTCCTCAGGAGTCGGCTCGTGACTGTGACTGGCGTTGGGGACCTGCCTCTAGAGGGTGACCATGATGTTATATTTTTTCTTCCAAGGAAAAAGCAGTTGTATTGTTTATTTTCTCTCCCTGATCATGAAGTCACGTGTCCAATGGGAGTCATGCCCTGTGTGTATCATCAGGAACTATATAAAAGATCTCTAGTACTCTGTTCCCCCCCCAACACCAGCCACATTGTTTCACTGCTTCCTCTGATCACGACACGAGATGTAAGTGAGTCAGGCAGGTTACATGACCTTCGTTTCCTCATCTGCAAACTGGGGTTCCCTCTCTTGGGGGCTGCCGGGGGAGCACTGAGTGAGCGCACGTGGATGCTTCGTACCTGGCGAAGGGAACAGCTGCTCCCTTAGGGAGAACAGTTATCGCCGTGGCCCAGGGGAGAGTTTGAACACAGGTCTTCCCAGCTCCGAATCAAGGGTGGGCCCACCGCCTGCTTCTGTCAGTGAAGTTCTTGGCACGCGGCCATGCCCATCCATTCACGTGTGGTCCAGGGCTGCTTTCATGCTACCATGGCAACAGTGAGTGGTTGTGCCAGAAACGCCGTGGTCCACAGGGCCTGAAATATTTATTATCCGGTCTTTTAAGAAAGAAGCGTGCCCATCTCTGTTCTACACTGAACTTTCCCCCTTGACTTTCCCAGCCCGTCCCAGGTGTACACGTGGTCTCGTTGAATTCTCATGTCTCTCGGGCTAGGTGCTGTTATGAACTCTGTGTTGCAGGTGAGGCCGCAGAGGCTCAGAGAGGTTCAGTAAATTGCCCAGAGTCACCCAGCGAGGCGAGAGCAGGGCCGGGACTGGAGCCAGGCCTGTCCCCAGGCCATTCTGCACACTGGGCTGAGGGCCGCCCTACTCAGGGTCGAATGTCTGCCCGCACATGGCGGCCTCGGGGGCCTGGCCTTCTCCCGATGACTCTCACTGTGTGCTTCTCTCTTCCAGCTGCTTGCTACCTTTTTAATTCAGCTCGAGAGAAGGAAGGGAGTCCAGTCCTCAGGGATAATGCTCACGTTCTGGCTTATAGCCCTACTGTGTGCCCTTGCCATCTTGAGATCCAAAATCATGACTGCCTTAAAAGAGGTAAGTGGTGGCTTCTCACTGCACCTTCCTGCAGTGGCCCTTGGGAGAGATGCCTGTTCCTTTTGGCTGTGTTGCCATGGGAACCAGGGGATGGGTACCACATGGGCCTGGCTTCTTCTCTGGGGATTTCCCTACCTCATCTAACCTTTCTTTTAGAATCTTCTTTGTCTGGGCCTCGCTTGTCTGTAGAGCTCCGAGAGGCCCCTGTGGGTCCTCCAGGGGCTGATGCACACCACCCCGTGAGCCTCTGTCAGCAGTCAGCTGCAAGGCAAGGTATCTTCAGTCTGGGACGGAGCTGAGCAAGGAGCCATGTTTACAGAGCAGCTGCTTCCCCAGGGGGCCCTAGGTTGTCCCCTTATTATCGTAGTGCCATCTGCTGCTACTCAGGCTGAGAAGTGGTTCACGTTGGCTGCCATAGCCTGCTCTTAGGGGCTTTCAGACTCTATCCTGACATTCCCTGCCATCCCAGGCTAATCAGGAACTGGCATCAGGCAAAGGAAAGAAAAGAAGTGGACTGTTTATTGAGCGCCTGCTGTGTACAGTACAGACTGTCTTTAATAGTGATGGCAGCTGACACTTGTTGAGTTGGTGCTTTCAGAGTGCCAGGCGGGGGACGAAGTTCTTTCCATGAAGACTCTGCCAGGGTTTCTCAGCCTCAGCACTAAATGCCGTTTGGGCCATAAGGGGCTGTCCTGAGCTTTGTAGGACGTTTAGGGGTATCCTAGCCTCCGCTCACTGGGCACCAGGAGCACCCTCCTAAGTTAGGACAAACAGAATTGCTTCCGGACGCTGGAAGGTAATATCACCCCCCAGTTAAGAAGCACTGGTCTGAGGCACAGAGAGAGGTTAAATCAATTGACCGAGTCCCACGGCCAGTCCGAGCAGAGCCAGGCCTTGAACGTGGGCTTGCTTCACTACCAAGGCCAGGCCTCCTCACACCGCAGGGGACACCCTCCCCGGGTGCATGGACCACGCTGTGATGCTTCTGCCTCTCTCACGTTATCTTGCGGTGGGGAGGGAGGTGTGGCAGGGCAGGAAAGCTTGTCCCTGGGCCTGCATCCTGAGAGGCGGGCCTCCTGCAGCCTGCTCCCCTGGCCTCTGCAAGTCGCACCCAGAGAGTGACCTCGTCTTCCTCCTCTCACGTGCAGGATGCCGAGGTCGACGTGTTTCGCGATGTCACTTTCTACATCTACTTCTCCCTCGTGCTGATTCAGCTCGTGCTGTCCTGTTTCTCTGACCGCTCGCCCCTGTTCTCTGAAACCATCAACGACCCTGTAAGTGTGATCACAGAGACACGAGTGCGTGTGAGGGAGAAATACTGTGCAGGGCTGGCTGGCACAGATGGGGCCTTTGTTCTGAGCCAGCGGCATCCATCTGGGATCTCATTCTACCTTCCCCAAATGCCTGGAGATGAGTAATAGCATCCTCCCCACGTGCAGGTGGGAAAACTGAGCTGTCCACGTCGCTGGGCTGGGGGTGGGAGCTTAAGGAGGGAGTCTGATTCGTGGTCGTAACTTGCTGTGTCTTGCAGGCCTGTAGGTTTTCTCATTTGGTCGGCATGGTGATTTTACAAAAAATTGAGCAAACATTTAAAAATGAGGATGTTTCACATAAATTCTGTCTAAGTTTCCTAGACAGATGAGAAGTTCTGGCCCCGTTAGGGCCATTATCCCACCTGGCAACAGTTGGCCAGAGCTGAGGAGTGTTCCCTAATTTGCCACAGTCCCCACCACTCCCTACTGCACTGTATGGCCTTGCTTAGGTGTGCGCCTGGCCCCCGAGGGTTTTGAGCTTGAGACTCCTTGCCCATTCTGTCATTTTGTGGAAAGTCCTGCACGTGCAGAAAGACAGTGGCGGGCAGGGTAGAGATGGCCACTCTTCCTGCGAGGGAATGAAAGAGAACAGTCATCTGTCACCCTTGCCTTTCTTCTCCCTCCCTTCCCTGGATCCTCTTTCCCTTCCCCCTCACCCTCCCCTCCCTCCTCTTCCCCCTCCCCTTTTACATCCAGTGCCGAGTGCCAGGCCTTGATCTGGGCACAGGGCGGTAGCAGAGTTCTTGCCCACTTGAAGTTTACGTTGTCATTAGTGGGGACAAACAGTAACCCAGGACCCAAGTCTCCATCAGGTGGTGGTAAATGCCGAAGGAAGCAGAGAAAGGAAATGGAGATGATGGTTGAGGGTCTTTTGCAGTTTTCGGTAAGCGCCGTCAGGGAAGGCCTCTCCCAGGAAACTGCGCTGGAGCAGAGACCGGAGGGGTGAGGGAGCCAGCCGAGCAAGCACCCCGGGTGGGAGCGGTCCAGGCAGCGGGTGGCGAGCGCAGAGGCCCCGGAGGAGGAGCTGCTGTGGACGGCGAGGGAACGGCAGGAAAGGCCAGCATGGCTGGAGCAGCGCGAGGCAGGAGAGGGCCGAAGGATGGCATCTGACAGGCGGGGACAGTCGCCTGTAGGCTGGATGAGCCGTGGGGATTTTATTCTGAGAGGGAGGGGAAGCCTTCGGAGCATTTATTCGGTGCTTTGTTCATGGTTAGTCAGCTGTTAACGGGTGAAGTTGCAGAAAGAGCAGTTTTCAACTGCTGTGGTTTGCCCTGAACCTCAGCAAAAGGCTGAGGCTGCCATTGTGGGTGATGAAGGGACTTGCGGGGCGTCAGCACGGAGCACGAGGTTGACGTGCCCTGGCTATGTCCCGAGAGGCCCCGTTCTTGGACTTCCTGCTCAAGGAGGAACTGGGTTAGAGCAATTAGCAAAGTGTGTGTGTGTGTGTGTGTGTGTGTGTGTGTTCGTGCAGATGTGTTGTGCGCAAGCATGTGTGTGTTTGTATATTGCGTGCATATTTGTGTGCATATGTGCATGTGCATATTTTTATCTGCACGTGTTTTGTGGGTGTGTGTCCAAGTGTGTGTGTTAGTGTGTTCTCGTACATGCGTGTTTGCCCGTGTGTGCAAAGTTCGCAAAGGCAGCGACCATGCTTATGGCCATGCCCACTGGGTCCCCACCCATGCCTGGCACAGAGAAGGGGCTCGGATGTCCGCTGTTGGGGGTGTGTGTGTGTGTGTGTGTGTGTGTGTGTGTGTGTGGCAGTGGACTGTCCCCCTCAGGAGACATTTGTTAAGTGTCCGGCTGTTCTGTGGAGCTGAGGATTGCAGTGGACAAGCCACGCCCCCTGGGTGGCTATGGATCTTGGGCTCCTAAGGGCAGGCCTGGTGGGGGTGGAGGGGGCTTGGCTTTCCAGGGTCCCTCAGGCCTGATCAGCAGCCCTCTCACACAGGACCGTCCTGGGTGCCTTATGCTGCAGGGAGTTTCAGATTTCTGGTCCCCTCTGGACATCTGGATAAAGTTCGTTCACTTCTTTCCTGGGCGTGCGCACCCAGAGGTGGCTCGTAGAGCTGACTTTCTCCTCCCATTGTATTTCTGTGTTCCCAGCAGCCTGAGCCTGGGGCCCGCCCTGCCATCCTGGGGTGGCCTGACACTCTCGGCTCTGGCAGCTGGAGGCTGGGACACCCCCACTCTGTTCCCCACCCATTCTTTTTTTTGTTTTAGGAATCGGAGCTCAGAGGGGCGGGCTGTGAGACCCTAACTCACCCCTCGAATCTGTTGGCGGAGGCAGCACGTGCGATGAGCGAGGAGCCTCACTTTGCAGTTGAGCGGACCCCGGGCTTTAATCCCTCCCGGGTCCCTTTATCCCTTCAGCAGACATTGATTAAGCACCTGCTGTATACAGTGCTTAGTTCTGGGGACACAACAGTGTGTGAAGTGGACACGGTTTATGCATTCAACACTAGCATGTTTCACAGTCCTGGCCGTTGGCTGGGCTTGGTGGGTCTCACTTGGGGTCTCTCCTGCAGTTGATGCAGGACAGGGCAAATGTCCCCAAGTGACAGGGAGACCAAGCCTTGCACCAGGAGAAGAAGAGGGTCCTTTGGTGGAGAGTGTAGAAAGAATTCAACACTCACGCCCAAGTTGGAGTCAAAAGGCAAGTTTATTGGAAAAGGGGTGACACCCGCAGACAGAGCGGGGGCTCCTCTCGGAGGCAGAGAGAGGGGCACCGAGAGGAACGGTGACAGGAGAGAGAGACGAGGACAGTGAGAGAGACAGAGCGAAGGCACTGAGCGGGACGCCGAGTGTTCGGGGAACTCAGTTTATGTGTCTTTGTTTAGTTCCCATTTCCTGTGACATGGACATACCGTGAGGAAGGGGAAGGGTATGTAGCCTAAAAAGGTAAGAACTTGTAGAGCGAAAGGCCTGTGGGCAGTTCCCAGCCTTTAATCCGTAGGTTCCCCGTGATTTTAGCCAGAGGGAATGAGTCTTGGTCCCTGTTTCCCCAGCACAGGTGTGAGGGATGGGCTGTCAGCGATCCCCACAGAACTCCCCCTCTGTTCTGGTCCTGTGGCCTGGCTGCTGGGCTGATCAGCACATCACAGTCTTTGTGGCTTGATTAACATTTTAATTCTCTTGCTTCCTCCCTACCTTACAATCAGTCAGATGGGGGTGGGGGCTCGAGTTTGCAGGAAGGTTTCCTTACTCACCTGTCTGGTAGAGAAGGTAGCACCAGCCCTGGGCAGGGCTGGCAACTCTGTTGTCTCCTCTGGCAGCCTGGGCTCTAAGAGTGGGTGCTCGAGAGGGAGCCAGGTGGAAGCTGTGCCACCTGTTATGACCCAGACTCGTAAGTCACATAGTGTCACTCGTGCCCAGCTCTCTCGATGGAGGCAGTCACTAAAGTCTGCCTGGGAGCAAGGGTGGCGGGGGACACAGACCCCCCCTCTAACTCATGGGATGGCAGATAATGTCTGGCCATTTGGAAGGTACAGTGTACGGTGTGCCCTCCAGACGCTTCTGATGTCGGCGGGAGACCACCCTTAAGCAGGTCATCAGGCAAATAACCACGGAACCACAATCGAGATGAAGGCAGGGGAGTAGGTCACATGACTTTTAGATTGCAGACTTTGGGCCAGTGGCCCCCATCTTGAAAATAAGTTGAGGCTCCACCCGATGCTCGCTCACCCCACTCCCACCCCACGTCTAAGGAGGGGGACACTGTTAGGTGCCTTCTCTGTCTCCCTGTCACCCTCAGGGCTGGTATCACAGTGGAGCCTGAAAGATGTTGAGAGTCCAGTCCCTGCCTCTCTCCTGTCCTCAGAGCAACAGTCACATGTCGCCGCCTGTCCTCAGAGAGCTCGGTCAGCCAAGCCCAGGAGTGGCCTGGGTCATGCAGGGCCCGGGTGGGAGCTGGCAGCATTGGGCTTGTCCAGGCTCCCTCCTGCTGAGTCACACAGCCACCCGGCAGCCCTCCCCCTCTGGCCCTGCGCCCGTCGCATGACTCAGACGGCTATTCCGGCGGGACTCCTCCCTGCGTCCTCCAGGCCCGAGCCTGGGTGAGGCCACCCCAGCTCCTGCCCATCCTGCCTCTGGTCCTGTAATCTTGCTAGCCCTGAGGCTACTGCTTAGGGTTGGAGCAGGGGGTTTCTATTGAAGTTGGGGGCATCAGGGCCAAACGTGGTCATGTAGTAGACCCTCACGTCCCAAAGTGGCATTGGCGTCCCCAGGTGCTCATTGGAAATGCAGCGTCCCAGGCCACCTGACTCCTAAGTATTGCTGACTCAGTTTCATCTTAACGAGATGCTGGGTGATTCAGGGTCAGAAAGCTCTGGTTTACCACATTCAGGAAAAATTGCTCAGCTCATTTGGAGTAAGAGTTACTTTTAGCCCTGTCCGTAAATATGAAACATTTCTTCCTTACTATGAACATTTCAGACCTACAGAGAAGTTGAAAGAATTGCATCAGGAGAACCCAGCTCCCCACCAACTAGATTCTACAGTTAATATTTTGCTCAACTTGCTTTATCATGGAACTGTCTAGCCAGCCAATCAACCAGCCAGAAAACTGGCTAATTTTTTGGATATCTGAAACCTCTTTTGAAATACCGTAGCATCCTTCACCCAGACACATCACCACGCAAATCATTAGTGTTTACTACCTGTTTATAGTTTTGTTTTCCTTAAAGTAAAATTTACATGCAGGGATAGACCTGAATCTTGTAACCATTCGATGAGTTTTTGATAAATGAGTAACTCAGACCCCTATCAAGACATAGAACATGACCAGGACCCCAAAAGTGTCCTCCTCCTCCTTCAGGGTCTGTCCCTACCCCTCAGACCCCAGGGGCAACTACCTGCTGCTGAGCTTAGCTTGTTTATGAAAGCATTGTAAACTCCATTTTAAATTCCTTTCTTTTTATACATTTGGTCATTTAGTCATTCATCATTGTGCCAGCAGCCGAACTGGGCTCTGAGTGTGTAGAAACTGGCAAACGTTGACCACTGCTCTTGGGGAGAGGTGGAGGAGGGGGGCAGCAGGCAGATAAGCCAGCAGCTGGGGGGGGACAGTGGGGCTTTGAGGGAGGGAAGTGCTGGGGGCTCCAGGCCAGCATCCCGGGGAGGAGATGCCTGAGTCAAAGAAAGGAGAGGCCTCGCCAGGCTAATGAGGCCGGAGGCCGGAGGGTGGACAGGGGCTTGCTCCTGGTAGAGGGACCAGCATGTGCCAAGGTGGCACGTGTAGATGTTTGGGGACTGCATGGAATTCTGCTCAGCTGGGTAGGATGGGCCAGGGAGCCAAGCACGAAAGACCAAGGGTAGAACAGTGTGTCACCAGAAGGACTTGAATTTCTACAGGGGAGTGACACACTCAGGTTGGGAGTGTTCAGAGGATCCCTCTGGCCGGAAGGAAGAGGACACATGGGACATAGGCTGGTGGCACTTAGGAAGCCATTGCAGGAGCCCAGGCAGGTAGAGAGGAAGGCTGAGCTGGGCAGTGACCCTGTGTGCACGAGAGCACCAACGACCAGGAAAAAATGGACAAGGCCATGGGAAAAGGGCGGTGTGCATGTGGGGTGTGCTCCAGGGGCAGAAACCCCAGTTCTGAGCAGGGATGTGACTGGTACAGCTCAAAGCAGCAGAGCCAACCAGACACAGCGATGTTTCACGTTGAAGCGACACATCTCTTGTACTGTTGGACATTTAAACTGTTCCGACCAATAATAACGATAGCAGCCCTGTGCACTGTATTTATTTATGTGTTAATTTGTTTAATCCTCGAAACAACCCAGTGAGGCAGGATTTTACAGTTGAGAACATCGAGGATCCGAGAGGTGAAGGGTCTTGCCTAAGTCACGAGGCTGGATCGGGGGTCCCTTCCGTGGGGTCCACACGCCTGAGCTGGCATGGGCAGCATGTAGGGGGCTTGTTGAAGCAGAGATCATGGGGCCCCACACCCCCAGAGCTTGAGGCAGTAGCTCTTGGTGAGGCCTCAGTATTTGCGTTTCTAATGGGTTCCCAGGCAGTGCGGATACTGGTGACGGGGGCCACATTCGAGAACCCCCTGCTCTAAGCTATGTTGCCACCTCCCCCACCCCTTCACTCCTGGGCATTGAGGAAATGCACAGTGGGAATCACCAGCAGACAACCAACCCAGAGTAACAGCAGAATCAAAACTGGAAGAGACGCGTAGGGACCCAGAGATTTCTGACGGAAGGGCCAGACAGCACGCCGAATAAAGCCAGACACATTTCCCCAAACCACCGCGTGAGAGATCGTGGATGAGCGGTTCTCAGAGAACCAGTGCCCCAAGCTCTCGCACCGAAATGGTTCAGTCCACACGATTTCTGGCCAGATCACCCGGAGCCAGACCTAGATGCCAAGGAATGCAGCTCTGTCTGCAGAAGTCAGACGTTCTCTCCCTCCACCTTCGGCCGGGCCTGGTGTGGATTATTTTCATTCCTTAATGAATGAGGGACCAGTTCAGAAACCTCCTTCCTCCTGGGTCAGGCGTTAAGTCCACTTCAGCCTCAGGGGCTGGGAACCCCACTCCGGCAGCTCTGCTTTCGTACCTCACACGTTACCAGAACTTTCTGCTTGGTTTCAGGTGAACGGTCGGCTGCCTAGATTCCCATCCATTAGTCTTATCTTTTTTTAGTCGTCAGATCTTGGCTACTTCAGAACTCCAGTTGTCCGTTATGAAATAAGGCCTTCCATGTCAGATAGAGACTTCCAGAAACGGGCTCCCAAACTCAGACAGTATTTCCTTCTCCGTGCAGGTCACGGGGAGCCTGCATCGGCCCGGTGTGACTTTCGATAATCTGAAAATTCGTGTTTGGATCCAGTGGAGGGAGGAGGGCCGGGGAGATGATTTTGACAAAGCTCTTGGAGTGCACAGATTAGAAGCGGGAACGTTCTGTGGTGTTGATCCGGTTCGCAGGGTGGGTTTTCTTGTAGGGGTTAGGGTTTTTTGCTAGCCAGAGGGAGGCTTAACTTTTTCCTTCTGGGCCATCGTTTCTTAAAGCCTCATTAGTGTAAAGTTGGGTGTAAAGGGAATAAATTCACCTTTAGTTGTGTAGTCCAGCTGTGACCCACAGCTGGAGTTGCTGATTCTGAAAGGAGGCCAGGATTTGTGAGACGCTCGTGGGTATATGCCTAACACCTCTGCTGTTGGCACCGTGCCTCTGTGTAGATTTTGCAAAGACGACTCGGCTCCCCTGGGATGAATCGGAGCAAAGTCCTGGTTCCCTTTACGCCGATGCAGCCGCGCCCTCGCACAGGGCCTGGCTGTCTTGTCGAGCTGGGCACGGGGTACCTGTCAGCCCCTACTCGCCCCCTCAGCCGGGCATCGTTGTGCAAGGCGTAACTTGCACAACTCTGCTCCACGTTGATGCCAAGAACAAAGGAAGACTGGATTTGGAGGCAAAAGGCCATCGTCTGAGCGCCAGCTTCCCCGCTTCATAATCACTGTGTCTTAGCAAGGCTGGTGGGGTCAGCTAACGTTCTGTGTAGAGCCAGACGCTAAATTGTTTAGGCTTTGCAGACTATATGATCTCTGTCACAGCTACTCAGCTCTGCCCCTGTAGCTCAGAAGCAGCCAGGGACATTATGTAAACAAATGAGCATCACTGTGTCCCAGTAGAATGTTACTTCCGAGTGTGTGGCCCACGGGCCTTCGTCTGCTGACCTCGATGTAAAGCGAGTGTGTCCAGGGCCTGTCAGCAGGGGAAGATGTTGCTGTTCTTGCCGCTCTCGTTTAGATCACCACTAATAGCATTTCTTGAGCTTTTACTCTGTGCCGGGTGCTATTCTCAGCACTTAACATGCTTTATGCCATTTAATCTCATCACCACCAAGTAATTTGCCTGAGGTCCCACAGCTAGTAAGTGGCAGAGCTGGGCTTCAACCCCTGTCACCTCCTAGCTCTGTGTTGCCTCACACATAAGCCACCCCTGACCCTGCCGCCCCCTGCTCTGTCTGGCACCATCGTTTTTTTCCCTATGTTTATGGTTATATACTTGTTTACATCTCAGCTTGCTTTCCGTCCACCTCCCCCGCAGCCGGAAGTTGGACGGAGCGAGGACCGTGCTGCCTCCTTCCTACCTCTGCCCCCAGCTTGTAGCTGCCTCCCGGAAGATAGGCAGGTCCTCCCTAAATATTTGCTCAAGACATAAACGAGTCGTCGCGCCCCACCCCTCTGTCTTCTCTGCCGGGCGCTGCTTTGCTTTTCGCAGCGGGTTGGAGTTGGGCTACGGTGGAAATACATTCTCGATTTCCTGATAACCCACCCACTTCCGAAAGAAAAAACAGCCTACAGAGCAAATCTCACCATCTCCCCCACAAATTAGGTTGCATCCAAGTCCGTCTGGCTCTGCAGTCTGAACTTCCTCTGCTTCGGGTTGGTCTGGAATGTAGGTCCGTGGGCCAGCTGCATCGGGTTTGCTTCGTTTGAAATGTACTAAGGCCAGGGCCCCGAGAGGCACCAATATGGTTAGTTCGGTGGTGCCCTGGGCACCTGGGTGATTCTGGGGCGGCCTGGGCTGGGAAATGATCTGGGCCCATGGCCCCGGCACGGAGCCTGGTGGTTCTCAGCCCAGGACGCATGTTCGAATCACTAGGAGAGGCTTTTCTTGCGGCTTTTTATGACAGAAACTTTCACATGTGCACAAAAGTGGACAGCACAGCGTAATGAACTGCCATGGATTCTTCATGTGTGAACATTTTCAGTATGTATCTCTGAGAAGAGGAATTTTTGGTCACTTTTATTTTGGAATAACTTGACACACAAAAAAGTTGAGAAAATAGTAGAGTTCCTGTATATCCTTCACCCAACTCACCCAGTGATACCAGGTGAGAGAGAAGGGTTTTAATAAAATTACGATACCACTATCTGGCCTAAAAACATCAATAATCATTTTTGCATGTTGTCAAATGTCCCAGTGCTCCTTTGTGGTTGCAGCGTGGTATACTCTCTCTCACGTCACATCATCTCTTCTTCATTTATGAGCCGGACAATTTCAGTGCAAAGACGCGTCCCCTCATCTCTCTGGTCCACCATGCTTTTTCTCTTTTCAAAGCAATGACTTGCTTGGTTTCATCAGTAACACCAAGAGGTGGTTCTCTTTTTCCAGTATCAGAATGAACTTGTGTGTTTAAGCACGTATAATGTGTTTCAGTCCATTCCATGTAATGTCCTTACTGCTGCTCTGATTGTCCATTTCTGGGCCATTCGGAGCCACTTCTGGTTGCTTCCGAGGCCTTTTGACCATCCTGTTCAGATTTAGTTTCCTTGGTATCGGTGCGACGAGATGTTCTAGGCTTATCTTGTACATTTCCTGCCCGGCCACTTGGTCAAGGAGACTCTGGGATTTAAAAACAAAAGCAAAAAGACTCAGATGCCCTGGTCACCCCAAACCAGCTTAATCAGACTCTCTGGGGTGTGGGGCTCAGACGCGGTGTTTTCTAAAAGCACGCCCAGCCTGGACGGAAAACCACTGGCGTTACGGGGCCTCTAAATGCCTTATCTCCGAAAAATGCTAGCACGCCGAGCACCGTCCTCGGGTGAGATCTCATCACTGTGTGGTGGCCCCCCACCCCTTCACTAGAGCCGGTATTTCAAAAGTTAGACCGGACAGTATCAGCATTGAAAGCCGGATGTGTGCATCTCAGATGCTGATATCCCGTTCCGGGTCTGTATGTTGTCAAACTGGTGCCCATCTTTGTGCCTCTGGGAAAAGAGGCCTTTCGAAAGCTTGCTTAGAGTCTGTTCGTGCCTTCTCACTGCCCTGGGATGAAGACCACAGTTCCTTGTGTGGCCTCCCGTGTAGACTGCCCAGCCCCCACTTGGTCCCTGGAGGAGGCCGTGCTCCCGTATACCACAGGGCCTTTGCACATGCCGTTCTTGCTGCTGGGATCACCTCGCCTCTTCTGTTACCTGGTTATCCTCTACTCACTCTTCACCCCCCGGCTTGGACGACTTCCTGAGGGACGCCTTCCCTGACCTCCGTCAGCTAGGCCGGCCCCCATCTGCCATCAGCTCTCTTACAGGGAGCCCGTAAGACGCCAGTGATCTCACTGTTAATATTCACCCACCTCCAGGCTATGACCCCCATCAAAGTCGCGGTTTTGTATTTTGTTCACATGATCGTTTGATGAATGTCTCTTCCTGAAGCCTGACTGTTCGGAGCCTACATCCTGTCTCTGCCACTTCTCGGCATGGGACCCTGGGCAGGTTGTTTCACCCTTATCCTCCTCGGTCTCACTACAAAACGATGGTGATGCTTTTACCTACTTCTTCGGCTGGTTATGAAGATTAAATGAGATCATTCGTGTAAAGCACTCAGAACAGAGCTGGCTAGTAGAGAATGTTAGCAGGTGTTGTTGTTACTACTATCACCCCAGTATATCACAGGCGTCTCGAAGGGAGAGGTTATGTCTGCTTAGATTTGTATACATGGTGCTAGGCACATAGTAGATGCTCAGAAGATATCTGTTGAACGAATGAATGAACAAATGAATGCGTGCGCGGCGTGAAGTGGGGACCACAGTATCACCATGCCCAGTGGGTTGCCGTGGGGCTATAAGGCGGGTATGTGATGCCCCGTACCATTTGTGCACGCAGCGGACAGTCAGGAAATATTTTCTGGCTGAAACTAGAGGAACTTCTGTGTATTTATTTCAAGGCCACCAGGGCTCCGGAGAGCGATGCACTCGGGGTGGAGATCAGTGTGGCGTGAGAGTGGCCGCTGGCCCTTTGGGAGGACGAGCGGTCTGTCTGCTGATGACTGAGAAGTCAGACCTCTCTTCATTTCCCTTTCCCGTCCCACCCCATGTTTTCTCTCCACCAGAATCCTTGCCCGGAATCCGGCGCCTCCTTCCTCTCCAGGATCACCTTCTGGTGGATCACAGGGTAAGGCCTGGCCCCCTGCCCCGGTGAGTGGTGGGTCATGAGTGTCCCCGCTCTCCACCCGCACCTTTCAGACAGCGTTGTGTCCAGCGGGTGCCTCCCCTGGGCACAGGGCATCAGAGACACTGACCCTGCCCCACACGTCCATGAACTCCAGCTGCATGAACCATAAACCACTGGAACCTCTGTAGATAACTTGGCCTGGGACAGTGCGATGCTGCATGCTCTTGGCTTAGCTTGGGATTCGGGTATTTTTCTAACATTAGATATAATTACTATTGTTGACATTGTCGCAAACCACTCACCATTAAAAAAATAATACATGTGGATCGTAGGAAATGTGGGTAAGAGAAACACACATAGATCAACAACAAAAAAACACCAGAGGCCACCCTGCCATCAGGTTGTGTGCTTCTTTCTTGTCCTCTTTTTGGGTTTTTTTGCACGTCTTTCCCTCCCACACATTGTCAGCATCTTACTGGTGATTATTTGAATCCCTTCCCTCCTCCACATAAGCGTTGTTCCTTGTCGTTACAAACTTTTTAAAAACATCTTTTTTTTTTTTTAATTAGGTAAGTTTTCGTTAGCTTTTTTTCCTAATTACTGGTAAAGAACACCACGGGGAGCCTCGGTGTGATTTAAACACGGACCGTGGGCTCTGCCGTCTGCCCCGGCGTTTCTGATTCTGATCATTGTACTCCGGTTTTATAAGAGCATGTCTCTTTTCTTAGGACACACACTGATCCTTAGGGTGTGTAGCATGTGCAGCCTACTCTGAAATGGTTCAGAAAAATAATATGTGTGTGCATATGTGTGTGTTGATACACAGAGGTGAGAGAGGGTACAGCAGATGTGGCAAAATATTAACCATCATTAATTCTTTGCCATATTAGCCTTAAACAATTTTTTTGATTAGAGCCATCCTATTATTTCCCTCCTAAATATTCTGTATGGGTCTCTAAAAGATGAGGCCATTTTTCTTGGGTGACTTACCAGTTAGCGACGATGATGTCCATCCATACCCAGATCGTGCCAGCTGCACCGCTGTCCCTGTGGCGGGCGGTGAAAGAGGCAGAGGGCTGGGGGCGGGGCCGGGCGCTGCCGTGGCATGGAGAGCGGCCGGCGGTGGCGGGGATGTGCAGTGAGGGCCATCGTCCTCTGCCTTCTGACTCCCATCGCCTCCCTGCTTGTGTTCCGGCCTCAGGCTGATGGTCCGGGGCTACCGCCAGCCACTGGAGAGCACGGACCTCTGGTCCCTGAACAGGGAGGACACGTCAGAACAAGTGGTGCCCGTCCTGGTGAAGAACTGGAAGAAGGAATGCGCCAAATCCAGAAAGTGAGTGCGAGTCCTCGCGTCACAGGGGAACGCCAGGCACACTCTAGGACAACCCGGTCACCTCCCTCCCGCCACTGTGGCCCAGAACGCTGGCCGTGCCGCACCCGTGACTCGCGTCGCGGTCCTGAGTTGCTTTGCTCCTCGCAGCCACAGTTTGCTACGTGCAGAACGAGGTCTTAGGCGTCGCTAAGGCACTTCGGGTAGGAAAAGGGAGAAAGGTGTCCGTCGAGCGGGCGAGTGTCTGTTCGTCACACCCCTCGGTGAGCGCGTGTCTGGGCCGTGCCACCCGAGTCAGTCTCAGTTTCTCCGCCTCTGTCCAAGCACCTGGCATCCGGCGTGTTCTTGCTGGTTTACGCATTTCACTTCAGTGAGGTGTTTGGCCAAAGACGCCCCGATCAAGGGTGAGTCTGACTGTGAGGATTTTTTTTTTTTTTTTAAATAGACTTCGGGTTTTAGAGAGGTTTTAGGTTCACGGCAACCCCGAGCAGAAGGTACGGAGGGGCACATTTGTTGAAATCAGAGAACCTACTTGAAACATCATGATCACCGCGAGTCCACCGTTTCCATCAGAGGTCACTCTTGGTGTCCTGGATTTCATATGAGCCCCCTGCCACCGTGCAGTCTCTGTCTTTGAGTTATTTGAGAATCAGGCCAGGGCCTCCCTAGCACACACACCGTATTTCGTCAACTCTAAGACATCATCAGTTGTATGATGATGCATCTTTATTTTATGTACTGATGAGAAAGAAAAAGGGCTGCCAGTTAAAGTAGGACATGCCACTGACTTCAGGCACATCCTGTATTCATAGGAGCCAGATGAGAAATCACGAGTGACTTGGGGGCAGTGGGTGGCGGCTGTAGGGGCAGAGCAGAGAGTGGCTGTTATTCCCCGTCATCGTGTCGGGATGTGCCTGTTATTCACCTTTGTGAGCCGGCTCACGATGCGGCTGGCCTGGTGTCGTGGATTCCCCACAGGCCCGTTGGCCTTCCAGGAGATCTGCGCCGCTGTCCCAAATTAGGACGTTAGCAGAGGACCTCGTGACTCCCTGCTGGTGGCTCATTTGGGGTGGCCCTGGACACAGAAGTTGTCTCTGGAAGATGGATTGATCTCGAGCGTCCGTGGCCAGGCATGGCGAGGAGAGGGCTGGCGTCGTGTGCACGTATGGCTCTGGCTGAGTCCAGTAGCCGTGACCCAGCTGGAGGTTCTCAGGCACAGGCGGGGGTCCCCGTTCCCGCGAGCCTGGCCTGCAGCATCCTCCTTTATGAGCAGGCGCGTTCTCAGCTTGGGTTTCCCTATTCCTCATTACCCAAGCCTCACGGGCTGCTTGGCTCCGCCTTCTTCCCACGGTGGGTGGCAGGTAATGCCCACCTTTGTATCCTGGGGCTCCCTAGTGAACAGGTTGCTAGAGATGGTGGGGGAGAGGCCGGCAACAAGGCTCCTTGTAAAAGGACCAGGTTTGAACAAGAAGCTCTGTCGCCAGCCTGGCCCTTAGTCGGTTCAGTCAGCCGAAACAGTTGCCTGCCACAGTCGAGCCCAGCACTGTTTGGGCCCCAGGGGTGCAGACTTCCGTCCTAGATGGGAGACAGGCAGGATGTTGAGAGTCAAGCACACATTGACAAGTAACTTTGGAGAGTGTCGAGTGTTACGACGAGATTAAAATGAGGAAGTTAGGGCAGGAGTGCCTGGGGGAGCAGATGTAGATACGGTGGTCAGGGGTGGCCTCAGAGATTTGAGTGGAGATTCGTATTGAAGGAAGGATGAGCCATGGGCATATGTGGGCAAAGGGCTTTCCGGTCAGAGGATAAAGGAGGAGGAGTGTTTGCAGGGGTCTCCCAGGCCGTGGGAGCGAGTTAGGGTCTGCTCCCTGCGGCGGGAGGAGCGAGGTGGGTCTCACGTCGGGCAGCGGCATGGCCTGAGTTCCGTCCTGGGCTGCCCTGGGGAAGGCGGGTCACGGGGTGAGAGTGAAGGCAGGAAGACCCAGGTGACGGCTGCCCGTCAAGTCCCTCCATGGCCTGCAGACTTTGTTTTCTACTCAAGGCTTTCTGAGAATTCAGCAAGATAAACATCATCTGATAAGGCATGTCACAGTCTCGGGTAAACTCTGGCACGTAATGTTGTACAAGTTGTTTTTAGTCACAGGCTGGGTGCTCCCATCTTGCCTGGGAAGGCACAGTGATATCTGGCTATTTAGGCTCGAACATCGGCGCCCCCCCCTCACCCGCCCCCGAGGGACGCTGAGTTCATTAATGCCTCGGCCTGCAGGCATTCCCAGCTTGGGGGTTCACTGCCTTGAGGGATGCTGTTCCCAGGGGCAGAAGCCAGATCTGGCACCTGTAGCCCCTGTGGGTGCGGCGGGGTGAGGGAGGGGTCCTGTTCTCGGCTGGGATTTCTTGGCATGGCCCCCTGCAGGGAGGCCTCTTCAGTTAGCTGGAGAACGAGTGCAGCCCGCGCCAGCTCTGGGCTGCTGGGTGTCCCGTGCCTTCTGGGAAGCAGGTGACAGCAGCCCAGGCAGGGGGGTCTGGCTTCGCTTCTTGGCCTCAGGTCTCGACCTCCCACCCCTTCCAGTTCCTCTCTTCAGCCGTGATGGACTCCTCTCAAATGTCAGGTCTGAGCTGCCTTCCCTCCCCCCACAGCCTCTGCCTTTGGGATTTAAAATCCAGTGCTTCACTGGTTTGTATCAAATGGTTTCGAGTTTAACAAAATGGGGTAGAAATGTCGACTTTCGGCCTCTCGTAGGTTAAGGCCATTTTGGACTGTGGTTCCTGCTGGCATGACTGTGAAATGGTTCAGGGGCTCTGGAAAAGAGTTTGGCAGTCTTTTAAAAAGTTAAACAGTTATTATACCACCAGCAGTCTACTTCTAGGGAACCGGAGACATGCGTTCACAAAAGGCTTGTATGGGAATGTTCGTAACAGCTTTGTCTGCGATGGCCAAAGCTGGAAGCAGACCAAAGACCCATTAACAAGTGAAGAGACGTACAAATCATGGGGTAGCCAAACAAGGGATTACATCTAAGCCATAGGGAAGAATTCTCTATGGACACGCTTGAGAACATGGAAAAATCTCAACATAATTACGCCGAGTGAATGAAGCCAGACAAGAGCACATACTAGGTGATTCCCTCATGTGCGATTCTGGAAGACGAAAATGGTTCTGTTAGTAACAGAAACCAGATCAGTGGCTGCCCAGATCAGGGACGCGGCATAGGGGCGGTGGGGGGAGGCTACACAGGGGCAAGACAGACCTGTGGGGTGTGGGCGTGTTCATGACCTCACTTTCCCGGGTGGTTTCGCAGGCGTATCCATGTATCAAAACCCATCACGCTGTACCGTTTAAATACATGCAGCTGATTGTATATCAGTTATACCTCAGGAAAGCTATATATTTTTAAAAAGCATTTAAAGAAAGGATGACTGTTTTCCTTGACTGCCTCTATTTCATAAAGGATGGCCAACAGCAGACAAACAAACAAAAACCAAAAGAAAACAAAACCCTCTGAAATAGGCACGTTAAACATTGGTTTTCATCCTTTCGGGCTCATGGTCCCCTCGAAGACAGAGATTTCATTAATATCTCCTTTATTGGGCTTCGTTGAATGAACTCAGAGTCTGGAAGCTTTGGCTAGAAGTAAACGATAAAGATTTATTAAGGGGTCTTCGGGTCTGCCAGAAACACGAGGCGCTACCCCAGACTGTGTTACCACAGTGTTCTTGAGTCTGTCTGCCTGCCTGCATGCATTGGCCCAAAGAAATGAAGGAGTTTGCAGTATAGGAAGAAAAATGGTTTAATACTGACCTGGCCGATCCTGAAACAGGGAGCCAATGCTTGAGACCCGACTCCCCCATGGCGTGTCGGTTACAGATTCTATGGGGCAAAATCACAAGACGTCGCAGGTTAGGGGTTGGTCGGAGGTGAAGGGAGGGTAATAAATCCCTTCTGCAGGTCTGGAGGACAGTCCTGAGGTCTGCTCTGGCGTCCCTCTGTCTGGTCTCATGGGAGAGTAACCAGCCGGTCATTTTCCCTCAGGGCTCAGGAGTTAAAACATAAATTATAGGTCAAGACGTTATCTTTATCCTGCCAGAGGTCCGGACCTGTGACCGTTAGGTCCCCGGCTGCTGTCTTCTGCTGCCTCGGGGCTGATTATGGGGGGAGCAGCGGGTCTCTGAGGGGTAGGTATCAATAGGATTTCTAGAGCGAGGCTTTAAAACTCAATTTAATCGAAGTCATATGGACCCTCGGTTTCAAGTGTTCCGGAGAAGAGAGAAAAGCCGAGTTCATATGGTAAACAGTACATTCTCGAGAAGAATGTGTCCTGCGTCCTTAGCCCCCCGGATTGGTCTGAGATGCTTACCCTGTAGATGACCGGTGGTGGGGATCCTGGATGTCACACGGTCTGGATAGTGAACATTTTCCTTAGTCCTTCAGCGGGTCACCCGAGGGTTAGTTACCTGGGGGCCTGATGTATATCCAAGTACTGGTGAGAACTGGGAAGTTCAACAGTTTAAGTTCCAGGCTAGTTCAAGCAAGAACGGACTTGTCCCCTCAGGCCTAAATGTTCGGGATTTAGTGGCTTGACCGTAGTGGCTCCCTTTTATTTCGTCACTCTGTTCCTCAACTTTACGGAAGCCAATACGTGACAATAACCCACCACGGGTCTCATTTAAAGACTCAACAGAATGTCCTCAGGAGACTTTAGAGGATGCAGAGTGAAGGGTCACTGCTGGTTTCTGAGTGGAGAATGGTCTGTGACAGCTGCACATCCCGACTGACCCGGCCCGTGTGGTTCTGGAGACCAGAACCATCGTCGCCCTCGCAGACCAGGTTTTGCAAAGTGGCCACCAACGCTTGGCAAGATTCCTAACAAAAATACAGTCTGTCTTTAACTTACACAATCACTGCCTTCCTGAAAAGAATTTGAGGCCTATTTAAACTTGCAGAAGGAAAACACACACTGCGTACCGGTTTATGGCGGAAGATGGAGTTGGATTCTAGACTTAGATAATTTTAGGCAGGCTTTTCACCTACATGGGTGCCTGGTGGGACTTTCGTCCTCTGGGACCCGTTCTGTGCCTAATGGAAGGTCCGGTGTCTGTCCCAGTCATTATGACAATCGGAGACCAATTTGGTAAAACAACGCCACACCCACCCCCCACCTTGAGAAGCCTCTGTTTTTGAGGAAGCAAAAGCACTCAGACAACAAAACAACACAAAAAGGAAGATCGTCTTGAGTCATTTTCATGTGTAAGCAACACATTTTCAACCCTGCCAGGGCTGTACTTTCCAAGGGTTGTCATGCTTTTCCTTGGTGTCCCAAACCGTCGTCCTGTGTATTGGGGGCTCTAAGAAGAGTGGGGATGTGCATTAAGTTTATCAACTCCATTCTCCGTGATTGCCGATCAAATCTGCCCTTCTGTGTTACGGGTATTATGGGCCAAAGACCTTGCTCAGAGTATATCCGGATAATGCGGAATTTTAATCAAGCTAAGACCTTTCTAAGTTTGAGACTTTGCCTTTGCCAACAGGGGAAAAATCTTATTTAGTAAATGACGAAGCCGTCAGTGGCTCCTCACTACGTTTCGGTCAGTCCAAGGCCTTCTCAGTCGGCTCTCCCATCCCTGCCCTGGCCGCCCTGAAGTTCTTGTGGTTCTTGGAAGGGCTGCCTCAAACCTTTTTCAAAATCCTTAGCTCCAGGCCGTGCTCATCAACCCCTCCCTCCCCGCCCCCGCTCTGCCCGTGGCACCCTTTCCCTCCCAGCTGGACCCGTTCCTTCATCCTGCAGGTCTTGGCTTGGACGTCACCTCTTTCAGGAAGCCCCTGTGATAGTGCCCCTCACACAGGCTTGTGAAGTCGTGTTTGCTGATTCATGTCTCGCACTGGGCTCCCTGATGGTGAGGCCCTCCTGGTGCCTGGACCGGAGCGTGTGTTCAGTTTGGTTGACGATGGGCACCTCAGCCCACATCGCAATCCAGCCAAGAAAGCGAGTCCTGTTTTCTTCCCAGGTCCAGCATCTTCACTCCTTTCTGTTCCTCTGTTCTGGGCAGTTTTCTCCTGACTCAGACCTTCCTCCTCCAATTTTCCATTCCCCTCCCAGCCGGACCCTGCAGATGCCCTGTTTGCTTTCTCTTGCCTGTGGGAGCACCTCCCTCTTGCCTGTGGGAGCACCTCCCTCACGTGTAGGCCTCTTGTTCTCTGGGTGTTTTTCTGCCCTGACTGGGCCTTAGCCGGTCCCTTCTACTCTCCTTGACCTCTTCCACCCAGGCCTGAGCCTTCCTCCTCCCTGCCTGCCGAGACCTTCTCCCCAGCTCTTTGGCAGCCTGTCTCCTGGCCACTGAAAACAGCCCTGGGTCAGCCAGGCCATGCAGGCCCAGGGCCAGGGCCCAGCTTGAGAAGTGGTGCAGAGAATGAGCAGGGGCGGGCCGAGCCGCTCCCATCCCCTCTGCCCGCCTTCTCGCCCCCCTCGCCAGGAAGGCACGTGTGTGTGCTGAAAGAACCCACACCAGAAACTGCAGCCGGAAACCCAGCTTCAGGAGAAGCCAGGAAAGCGAGCAGGGAAGGACCTTACCTGGTTCTTGCTGATGACACGAAGAACAGCAATAACCCTGTGGGGATGGGGGGAATAAGGCCCCTTCTCCCCAGGGATGTCCATGCCCTGGTCCCCAGAACCTGTCAATGTGTTGTTGCTTTACACGGCAGCGGGACTTGGCAGATGCGACCAAGCGAAGGATTTTGAGACAGGGAGACCGTTGTATAGTATTGGGGTGGGCCAGATAGTCACAAGTGTCCTCATAAGAGGGGAACAGGAGATCAGAGAGAGAGGGGAGATGCTGTGCTGCTAGTTTTGAAGATGGAGGAAAAAGGTTCGAGCCTAGGAATGCAGGCGGCTTCTAGAAGCTGGAAAAGACAAGGAAACAGGTTCTCCCCGAGCACCTCCGGAAGGAACGCAGCCCTGTGGGCCCACTCTAGGTTTCTGGAACGATGAGGCACTAAATTTGTGCGGTCTTAGGCTACTAAGTTAGTGATAGTTTGTTACAGCTGCTATGGCTCAGGGAAGTTGTCAAGCTTCACCCACAGTTCAGATATTCCGGATGCAGTGGGAAGCCATCGGTGGAGTCGAAGGAGGAGAGTGATGTGTTTTGGGGACGATCTCACTGGCCGCTTCACGGGGAATTGGTCATAAGGGGACAAGAACAGAAGACGGAGGGGGAGTGGTGAGGAGGCCCAGGTGGCCAGGCCACTTGCACGGGTTGGAGGCTGTGGAGCTGGAAAGCGTGGATGGATGACCACACACACCACAGAAGTGGGTTGGACACGTACCTTATCAGACCTAGGGAGCACGAAGGAGGGAGTCACAGATGGTTCCTGTGTTTCTGGTCCTTTCCTGGGGCAGGGAGCACCGAAGGGGCAGATAAGGACTTGACGGAGCCTAGGCCAGTGCCCGAGTCAGGATAGGGGAGCGAGCCAACGTGGGTTGGAAGGCTGCCATCTCCAGGAGGGTTTCAGGTGGTCCAGAAGGTCTCACGTGGCATAGATGTGACAAGTAAGGCTCCCCTGAAATCGAATGCTGTTCAGTGAACGGATGCTGTGGAAGGATTGTTTTTCAAGTTGTAAATGTTGGGTTTGGGTGGGGATGAAGCCTGGGCATGTAATTTCAGTGGTGGAGCCACGTTTGGCCATTTAGGGGTGTTGCCTTGACAGCATCTTGGCAGAAGGGAGTTAGGGGGTGTGTATCTGTTGTGGCAAATTACCCTGAAGCCTAGCATCTTAAAATAACAGTGATCATTTACTGTCGCACCCAGTATCTGTGGGTCAGGGGCCCAGGAGGGGCCTTGCTGGGTGGTCTTAGCTCAGGGTCTCTCACGAGGTTGCGGTCAAGTTGACAGCCGGGGCCGCAGTCATCCGAAGGCTCAGCTGGGGCTACAGGATCTGCTTCCAGCTTGCACGTGGTTGGCAGGCTACTGTCCTGGCTACTGTCCAGGTCCTACCAGGGGGCGGTTCTCCTGCAGGGCTCATTGAGTGTCCTCATGACATGGCAGTTAGTTGGCTTTGCCCAGAGCAAAAGATCCAAGAAAGGGCAAGATGCAAGCCACAGTGTGATCTATGACCTAATCTTGGAAGTGACACGCTGTCATTTCTGCAATATCCTATTCTGAGAGGGAGGGGCCTCCACAGGGTTCCAATTTCTCCACATCCCTGCAAATACTTGTTATTATCTGACTTTCTGATGATAACAATTGTGGCGGACGTGAAGTAATATCTCATGGTGGTTTTGATTTCCATTTCCCTGACAACTAATGATTAAGCAACATTTTGTGTGCTTACTGGCCATTTGCATATTCCTTTTGCCCCTTTTTCAAATTGGGTCTTTTTCTTACTGAGTTGGAAGCGTTCCTTATATGCTCTAGTGACAAGTCCCTTATCCGACTTTTGATTTGCAAATATTTTTTCACTTTCTTGATAGTGTCCTTTGAAGTACAGATATTTTTTATTTTGATGAAGTCCAATTTATCTATTTTTGTGGTTGCTTGTGCTTTTGGTGTCATATCTTAGAATCTATCACTAAATCCAAGATCATAAAGATTTACTCCTATATTGCCTTCTAAGAACTGTACAGTTTTAGCTCTGTTTATGTCTTCGATCCATTTCAAGTTAACTTTTGTATATGGTGTGAAGTTAGGGTCCAGCTTCATTTTTTTTTTGCCTGTAGCTATCTAGTTTCTAGCACTGTTTATAGAAAAAGACTATTCTTTTCCCATTGAATGCTCTTGACACCCTTCTCAACAAACATTTGGGTTTATTTATGAATTCTTAATTCTGTTTCCTCTCTATATACACCTATCCTTATGCTTATCTTGATTACAGTTGTTTCACAGTAAGTTTTCAAGTCGGGAAGTGTGACTCTTTCAACTTTGTTTTTCTTTTCCAAGATTGTTTTGGCTATTCTGGGTCCCTTGAATTTCCACGGTACATTTAGAGTCAGCTTGTCAGTTTCTACACAGAAGCCAGCCGGGGTTCTGACAGCAATGGCCTTGAATGTGCAGATCAGCCTGGGGCTGGCACTTTTCTGTGTTCATATATGTCACCTCGTTTAATTTTCACAACAGCCCTATGAGGTAGGTCCTACTTTTATCTCCATTTTACAGAGGAGGAATCTAAGGCTTAGAGAGGTTAAGGAACTTGCCTAAAGTCACAAGCTGGCCCGCGGGGGAAGCCAGGATCCCCAGTCACGTTTATAAACCACTGTGCTAAGCCACCTCTGCAGTGACTGGTTTTCTTTGACTGGGCCTCCCTGGAGGGTGGGGTCCTCCCCCCACCCCAAGCTGGCGGGCTCTGTTTTGACCCCACGGTGGCTCCACGCTCCTTGTGTTCCAGGCAGCGGGCAAAGGTCGTGTACACCTCCAGGGACCCTGCCAAGCCAGAAAGAAGCTCCAAGGTGGACGTGAACGAGGAGGAGGAGGCTTTGATTGTTAAAGCTTCCCAGAAAGAGCGGGAGCCCTCCCTGTTCAAGGTGCTCTACAAAACCTTCGGGCCCCACTTCCTCATGAGCTTCCTGTTCAAGGCCCTGCACGACCTGATGATGTTTACCGGCCCGGAGATCCTGAAGTAAGACCTCTCTCCCAGGGGGGCCAGTTGCAAGTCCTCGGTGTTTGCCTTGCGATGCTCCGAACTCTCCCGCGGGGTCACGTGGCTCGCGCAGGGGGCTTCCCTTCTGCCTGCTTTGCCTGGATAGCATCTTAATTTAAGGCCACTTTGGTTGCAAGTTGCAGAAACCTGCTAGGCTCCCCTGAAGCCACAAGGGGAAAGATAGAGCCCAGATCGCGTGGGAACTGCCACCCAAAACCGAAAGTCAGAACCGAGGTCACCTCTCCTCTCTCCGTTTCCCTCCCTCGCTCCCTCCCTCTCTCCTCCGTTTCTCTGTCACTCCCTCTGTGTCTCTTGGGGGCCACGCATTTATTCTCTAATCTTTCCTACTCCATCCGTGATGCTCTGTATTTGGTCACCTTTGGGCAACTCGCAGGTGACGAGCTGGAGCAGTCACCTGCGAGTCGAGAAGCCCAAGGCAGAGGCACCTTGTCATGCAGGAGTGGGTTGGGCGACGGCGCAGGCCGACCACCACCCACCACCACGGGTTTGGCTTTCCATTTCTGAAATCGAAGCACCGACGCCTGCCCGGCTTGGGAGAGAGTCAGAACGCCGAAACCAAAGGCCCCTTCCCTCCGCGCATGCGTCACGGTCGCGTCAGGCCGGGCTCTGTCCTTGCTCCTTCGCAGATTGCTCATCAACTTCGTGAACGACAAGAAGGCCCCGAGCTGGCAGGGCTACTTCTACACCGCGCTCCTGTTCGTCAGCGCTTGTCTGCAGACCCTCCTGCTGCACCAGTACTTCCACATCTGCTTCGTCAGCGGCATGAGGATCAAGACGGCCGTGGTCGGGGCCGTCTACCGGAAGGTGGGTGGGGCGGGCAGGTGGGTGGGGCCGGCCTGCAGGCACGAGGTCTCCAGGTTGACGGAGGTCTCCAGGTTGACGTCTCCTGCTGGAGCCCCAGAATCTGTAGGGACTTGGCTGGGTGGGTCGGGACCACGGCAGGGGCTTCCAGCCCAGCTTCTGGAGCAGTAGCACGAGGGCGGACTAAATGACTGTGGATGGCAAGGATGTCCCGTTAGGCGTTAGGCCTCAGCCAAGCCGATTTCAGGGGCGAGCCTCTGGGATGTCCATGAGACCTGTGACATCTGTGGGTAACTGGGTTTCTTAGGTGGTACTTGATTTGGGGACATCCAAGTGCAAGTCCTTGGCTCTGCTCTGCATATTCTGTGTTTGAGCTTCTTGTAGCTCTCCACTGGAACTGAGCAGATGGTCCCTTCCCTAGGTGACAGAATACTTAGCAGGCATTTGTGCACAAACACCTTTAAAGGAACTGGATTATCTGCTTGCTTCCTTTGTTCCTTCGCCTCTGGGGCAAGGACACGCTTGGGTCCCAGGGGCTGGGAAGAGACGGTCTAGCAGGTGTTCAGGAAAGATGGACTAGACCATTGGTTCTCAGTCCTGTCTGCAAGTTAGACTCACCTGAAGAGCTTTAGATGCTTCTGGTGCCAGACTGTGCCCCAGCCCACTAAACCAGGGCCTCTGAGGGTGGGACCCACTAAATCAGGGTCTCTGAGGGTGAGACCCAGGTAATAGTTTTTCTAAAAGCCCCCAGGTAATAGTGTGAAACCACATTTGAGAACCAGGGCGATTTTGTCCCTCGGGGGATGGTTGGCCATATCTGGAGATATTTTTGGTTGGCATAACTGGGGATGGGAGAACCTAGTGGGGAGAGGCCAGGTTTGCTGCTTAACATCCTGCAGTTCACAGGACAGCCCCACCAAGAATGATCCACCCTCGGAGTCAGGAATGCCAGGGTTGAGAGACCCTGGCCTAGACTTTGGTCCTTCAGTGTGTCTGGGTACCAGCAGCATCAGCATCACTTGGGTGCCTGTTAGAAATGCAGAGTCTCAGGCCGCACCCAGACCTGCTGAATCAGAGCCTGCATGGTAACAGATGTCCCAGGTAAGGTGTGTGCACACTAAAGTGTGAGAAGCCCAGATGTAGGTGACCTCTGAGGTCCCTTCCGTATTGAAGAGCTCGGTGGGGAGGCAGTGAGTGCCGCTGATATGAGCGAGGGCTTTGTGATGAGACGATGCAGGCAGACCAGTCAGGAGGGGAGGAGAAACGAGCAGCAGCCTTTCCCTCCTTGAGCAGGCTTCTTCTTCCACACAGGCCTAGAGGCAGAGTCCAGGGCTCCTTGCCTGCCACACTCACCCTCCTTCCCTCTCCTTTGTCCCACAGGCTCTAGTGATCACCAATTCCGCCAGGAAGTCCTCGACGGTCGGGGAGATTGTCAACCTCATGTCTGTGGACGCCCAGAGGTTCATGGATCTCACCACGTACATTAACATGATCTGGTCAGCCCCTCTGCAAGTCATCCTTGCGCTCTACTTCCTGTGGCTGGTGTGTGTTTGATGTCATTCCCATCGTGTGTAGGGAGGGACCCTTGTGTATGGTCGATGGTAGCGAGAGAGGGTGTCGATGATTAGAACCTCTATAAGTCACTGGTATTTCTTGCTGTCACTTACATTTTATCTTCTGGCCTGTCAGCTAATTCCTGGATATTTTAGTCTTCAGTTCTTGGGTTTATATTCTCTTTGGTGGCATAATATTTGTTTGCATTTGTCTTTTTTTTGACAGCACACGTAGTTAACAACCTTACAACATACACATCATATTTCTCCCACTGTAGCCTCCCACACACTAACAGAGCTCATTTATTCACTAGTCCTGAATTATGCTGGTCAAGATTCTCTTGGTTGCCAGGGGTAGAAATCTATGAGGTGGACGTGGCATAGGAGGATTCTGAACGCAGAAGAATGGCTCAGTGACCAGGAAGACAGACTGGCGGAAAAAGCAACCAGTCAGAACAGCAACAACAACAAGAAAAGAATGCAAGAAAAAGAAGGCTAGTCTAAGGGACATAACATCAAGTGCTCAAACATTTGCATTCCAGGGATTATAGAAGGAGAAGAAATAAAGAAAAGAACAAAAGTTTATTTAAAGAAATAATGGCTGAAAGTTTTCCTAACTGGGAAGAGAAACAGACATCCAGGACCAGGAAGTACAGAGAGTTCCAAACAAGGTGAACCCAAAGAGACCCACATTAAGATATAATTAAAATGCCAAAAGGTCAGGCTAAAGAGACCATCTCGAAGAAAGCAAGAGTTACGTGCAAAGGAAACCCCACAAGGCTATGTCCATTAATAAGCTGATTTCTCATTAGCAACTTCACAGGCCAGAAGGGAGTGGCAGGATATCTCAACAGTGTTGAAAGACAGGAATCTACAACCTAGAATAATTTACCCAGTAAGCTTATCTAGAATTAAAGGAGATAAAGAGTTTCCTGGACAAGCAATGGTTCATCATCATTAAACCAGTTTTACAGGAAATATTGAAGGGTCTTTAAGCAGAAAAGAAAAGTCATAACCAGAAATAAGAAAATATGAGAAAGGAAAAAAAATCGCACAGGTAAAGCCAAATATTTAATAAATACAGTGAATCAGACATTTAAAAAGCTGCTATAGAAATCAAAAGAAAAAAGTATCAAACTAAAGCTACAATAAGTAGTTAGGAGATGCACAACTCAAAAAAATCTAAAACGTGACATAAATGACAAAGTGTGGAATGAGGAGTAAAAATGTAATCCTTATAAAATGTATTCAAACTTCAACATATATTAGCTTAAAATAAACTGCTATAAAGAATGATATTCATAAACTTCACAGTAACTACAAAACCAAAACCAACACAAGATATACAAAGAACACAGAGAAAGGAACCCAAACAAAATACTGAAGAACAAGAGCAAACCTCAAGAGAAGAAGAAAGGACACAGGAGAACTATAAAAAAACAACCAAAAAACAATTAACGAAATGGCAGTAAGTACATACTTATCAATAATTACTTCAAAGGTAAATGGATTAAATGCACCAATGTAAAGACATAGGGTGGCTTGAATGGATTTTAAAACATGACACATCTATATGCTTGCTGCTTATAAGAGCAGCAGTACACATACAGACCGAAAGTGAAGGGATGGAAAAAGATATTCCATGCAAATAGAAACTAAAAGAAAGCTGGGGTAGCAATATTCATATCAGACAAAATAGACTTTAAAACAAACGTAAAAAAATACAAGGATATTAATTATAAAGGGGTTAATCCAATTGTAAATATGCACCCAACATAGGAGCACCTAAATGTATAAAGCAGTTATTAATGGACATAAAGGAAGAATTCTACAGTAATATAATAATAGGGGATTTTAATACCCTACTCACATCAATAGATAGAGCATCCAGACAGAAAATTAACAGAGAAATAATGGCCTTGCATTCCACATTAGACCAGATCAACTTAATAGACATTTATAGAACATTTCATCCCCAAACTATAGAATACACATTTTCTTTCAAGTGCATATGGAACATTCTCCAAGATAGATCACATATATTAGGCCGCACAACAAGCCTCAATAAATTCAAGAAGATGGAGTTAATATCAAGTATCTATTCCAACCACAATGGCATAAAAATAGAAATCTACTATAGGAAGAAAACTGGACAAAACACAACTACGTGGAGACTAAGGAACACGCTCCTAAATAGCCAATAGGTCAAAGAGGAAATAAAACAAGAAATTGAAAACTATGTTGAAACAAATTAAAATGAATATACAACTTTTAAAAATTTACAGAATGCATCAAAAGCAATTCTAAGAGGGAAATTTGTAGCTATATAGGCCTACCCCAACAAACAAGAAAAATCCCAAATAAGCTGTCTAACTCTACACTTAAAGGAACTAGAAAAAGAACAAGCAAAACCCAAAGTAAATGGAAGGGACTAGTTAAGATCAGGGTAGAAATCAATAGAAATCAAAAATCAGTGGAAAATCTCAGGAAAGCTAAGAACTGGTTCTTTGAAAAGATAAATGAAATTGATAAATCCGTAGCCAAACACATCAAGAAAAAGGAGAGTGGGCCCAAATAAATAAAATGATCAATGAAAGATAAGTTACAACCGATACCACAGAAATACAAAGAATCATTAAAGAATACTATAAACATTATATGCCAACAAATTTGACAACCTAGAAAAAATGGATATTTCTAGAAATACATAACTTTTTAAGACTGAACCAGGAAGAAATACAAAATCTAAACAGACTGATTACTAGCAATGAAATCGAAGCAGTAATCAAAAAATTCCCAATGAATAAAAGTCTAGGACCTGGCGGCTTCACAGGTGAATTCTACCAAACATTTAAAGAAGAATTAGTACCTGTCCTTTTAACACTATTTCAAAAAATAAAAGCGGAAGGAACACTTCCCGTTTCATTCCATGAAGCCGGAATTATTCTGAGACCAAAACCAGACAAAGCTGTTAGGAAAGCAGAAAATTTCAGAACAGTATCCTTGATGAACATAGATGCAAAAACTCTTTGACATCGCTTTTAACATTATCTTTTTGGATCGGTCTCCTTGGGCGAGGGCAACAAAAGAAAAAATTAACAAATGGGACTATATCAAGCTAAAAATTTTTGTACAGTGAAGGAAACCATTAATAAAACGAAAAGACAACCTACTGAATTGGAGAAGATATTCACAAATGTTTCATCCAATGAAAGGTCAGTATCCAAAATATATGAGGAAACTCATACAAATTAACACCAAACAAACAAACAATCCAATTGAAAAAATGGACAAAGGACCCGAAGAGACATTTCTCCAAAGAGAACATACAGATCTACAGACATATGGAAAGATGTTTAACATCACTAATCATCAGAGAAATGGAAATTAAAACCATTGTGAGATGTCACCTCACACCTGTCAGAATGGCTATCACTGATAAGTCAATAAATAACAAATGCTGGCAAGGATGTGAAGAAAAGGGAACTCTTGTGTCGGTGGGATTGTAAATTAGTGCAGCCACCATGGAAAATAGTGTGGAGGTTCCTCAAAAAATTAAAAATGGATCTACCATATGACCCAGCAATTTCACTTCTGGGTGCTTCTCTGAAGAAATCCGAAACACCAATTCAAAAAGAATAAATGCACCTCTATGTTCTTTGAAGCCATATTTACAATAGTCAAGATATGGAAGCAACCTAAGCGTCCATCAGTAGATGATTGGATAAAGAACATGCGGTGCATGCATACAATGGAATATTATTCAGCAAGAAAAAAGAATGATTTCTTGCCATTGGTGACAGGTTGGACGGACCTAGAGGGTATTATGCTAACTGAAATAAGTCAGAGAAAGACGAATATTGTATGATTTCACTTATATGTATAATCTAAAAAAAAAACAAAAACAAAAGAGATATTGACTCACAGATACAGTGAACAAGCTGATAGTTGCCCAAGAGACGGGGTGGGCAGATGGGAATAATAAGTACACAACAAATTATCTGTCGAGTTGACTGTAGTTTACATTTTTTGTGTGTATTTATAAAACAGATGGCGAATGATTATAAATTGTGTAATAATGAAACTTAGAAAATAAATACCAGAATGTAAACATTAAAGTAAACGTCTTTTCAGGCAGTCATCTTGGGGTATCCGCTTCCCCAGAAAGTGCTGCCGGGGGAAAGTATTTTTAGAACATTTCATTTAGAATTGCCTTTGGGGTTGATGTATGAACCATTAAGAAAATTAGTTTGTTTACAATGGGGGTCGCTGAATGTTATTGACAACTGGGGTCAGATAATTCTGTGGTCCGGGGCTATCCTGACTGTAGGATGTTTAGCAGCATCCCTGGCCTCTCCCCACGAGATGTCAATAACACAGCACTCTCCCACGCTCTGGCAACCTACAGTCAGGAGAAATTGTGGAGAAATTCCTACATGGTTGGGAGCCATAGGTTCAGGCCAACAATAGGATTTCTCTATTTGACCATCAAGAACATGGTATAGGATAGTGGATGACAGTGTGGGCTCTGGATTCAAATCCTGCCTCTTCCATTACTAGCTCTGTGACCTTGTCACTTAATGTCACTAAGCCCCAGTGTCCTCCTATGTAAATTGGTGATGATAATGGTACCTCCTGTCATAGGGATGTTGGGACAATGGAGGGAATTAATGCAGGTGATGTGTATGGAACAGTGCAGGGTACACAGATGAGCTCAGTTTGTTTTAGTTACTATTATTTGCTGTCAGAGTTGATTCTGAATGGTTTAGATTGTTGGTAGAAATCACTTTTCGCTCTGAAGGTAGAGTAATCTTCACTGGGCACAGATATGTCACAGAAACCATCTGGATAAACAGTAGCATTTTTTTTTTTTTGGAGCTACAACTGGAGCCTTGCAGATGACTACTTGGAAGGGACAAATAGTTCTGTTTCCTGAATGCCTAAGGGGAAAAAAATCACATTACCCTGTAGTTCTCTTTGTAAATGAGTAATGCACCCTGGGCCAGCTTCTCAAGCTGTCTCTTTGTAGTTATGGAATTTGAAAGATATGGATGTGTATCTCGTCCCGGGCCTCTTAACCACTCTGAGACAGTAGTTACCTTCCTTGCAAAGGAGATAAGAGGAAAAAAATCTACAAATCCCTGTCAAACAGCTCTGAAAACCCAGAGTTTTTCTAAACTCATTTGGTGGCAAAAGCTGACCTGACGTGAAGCATTTGTAATCTTGATTGTCCCTCTCAGTGTGAATGTACCTATTTTGCTGCTGAAAAATCAGTGCATTTGATTACGCAGTGCTGTGCCAGGCCCCGGTGGGGGTGGAATACAGTGGAAGGGCGTGTACCCCTGTGACTGGGGTCCCCAAGACCATGCCAAGTAGATGAGTGGCTAGGAGGACTCAGGACTATAATTTATTATAGCAGGATGAGATGCAGGGGGCAAGTTTTTTGAGGGAATCCAGGCACAAACTTCCAAGAGTCTTCTTTCACTGGAGTCACACAGGATGCCCTATATCCCCCAGCAACCGGTTGTGACAGCTTTGTGGCATGTTACCAGCCAGGGACGCTCTAGAGACTGCACGTCCAGGATTTTTACTCAGGGGGCTGGTCACACAGGTAGCCTCTGCCACATACCAAACTTCCAGACTCCCAGAAGGAAAAGGAGTATTCCGAACACCATAAGGTTTGTGCAAACAGTTCAGGCACAAGGAGCCACTCTTATCAGTTCTGAGGATGGTGGCAACCCTCCCAAAGTCCAAGCTCCCAGGCACCAGCCAAGGGCCTGATTTCTAAGCTGGCCTTCAAACCAGATAATCCTTCAGGCCAGCTGTGTTAACTTTCATCTGCTCAACACTTTATTTCCTTTCTTAAATTCTAATGAGCAAAACTCACCCGGTCCCAAGGGTTTCAGATAAAGGACGGTGTACCTGCATGTCCTTCAGGGGCTGTGGGACACTGAGAGATGCTCAGGAATAAATCTGGAAATTCTTAATAGCCCATCCTTGGGCATAAGTACTAGAACTGCCCCTAACTCACCGGGCAGAGAGCATGGGGCACCTCAGCGGGTGGAAACCCTGTGTGAAGGCCTGCTCTCTCTCCTTCCTTAGAACCTGGGACCCTCCGTGCTGGCCGGGGTGGCCGTGATGATCTTCATGGTTCCCCTCAACGCAGTAATGGCCATGAAGACCAAGACCTACCAGGTAAGGCGTCTGCCCCACGGGGCTCCCCGCTGGGCCTGGGCCCGAGGCCTTTCCCCCTGGGTTTTCGTGGAGTTCCTTCTCCTCAGGAGTGGGAGTGCGAGTGGGGTCCGCAGCCTTCCTGGGCTCCTTCTTGGAACTTCGCCCTGTAAGGAGCTCTAACAGATGCCTAGGCCCCATGCCTGTGGTTCTGGGTCGCCTGGCAGAGAGCAGGCCTGGGCATGGGGAGTTTTTAGAGCTTCCCAGGTGATTTACACTGGGCAGCCAAGGTTGACGGCTTCTGAAAGCATTAGTCCTAGTGACTGAAATCACGTCTGTGAGCCTCTGAGAAATTCTCTGTTTCCCATGGAGTTTATTCACTTATGTGCGTGGGCGTTTTTAAGAGTTGAGTAAATATCAACCCCTACTTTTTCCCCCCCGTTACCTTATGGTAGGCGCAGTGTTAAACTATTTATTTTCGGAGATACTTTGTATTTTTTAAGTTGTTAAATACCCAAATAATAGAGTGAATGCCTTCTCATAAAAAAATGTTCAGATAATACAAAAGTGTATACATTATAAGAGAATGTCCCCTACCCTCTCAACCACGGTGAAGACATCGAAGCAAGTTCTTCTAGAACTTTCCATGTATTTATGTAGAGCTCTGATTGCATAGTTAGGTTTGGGGGGGGTGGTGGTGTGTGTGTGTGTGTGTGTGTGTGTGTGTGTGTCTTACTGTGGCATCGTTGCCACGTCCGTTTTCACACTGACGGGGCTGTCTAGCTGCCCGATGCCATCATCTGCATCATCTGGCACCGCGTCTTGGGGATTTTTCTGACTTCATGCTCTTGAATTGCTGCCTAATGGCCCATAACAGGGACAGGCCAGAGTTTATTTCTCTGCTCCTCTGTCGATGGCTATTGAGGATGTGCCTGTGCAGTTTCAGATGAGAGCTCCTGGCCGCGCGGGCGGTACGGTAGGGGAAGGGAATTCCAGGATGTGGGCCTGCTGCAGCGAGGCCTCATCATCTGGGGGTGGAGGGAGGGAAAACAGGTAAGGAAGGGGGCTTGGGGCCGTGTCACCTTTCATCCCGTCGATAGTTAGGCTTCCACCTCTGACACAGCACTAGTCACTGCCTTCATGTCGCTTAGAGCGTCCTCATCTGTGACCCAGGAATGACCGTAGGACTTAATGATAGGGTTCTTGTGAGCATCGAATGACTAAATGCGTGTAAATTGCTCAGAAAAGTACCTGGCATATAGAAAGACCAGGATGCTATCAGCAATATTTACTAGCTGCGTGGCGTGGAGTCAGTACCAGTGCTGGCTGCTGCGGAAACATTTCAGTATTTTAACAACCATGCACTGGCTGAAAATCAACACAGAAAATAAGGAAATGGAAGGAAAAACCCAACGTCTTCTTTCTTGTGTTTGGATCAGCAGAGTGGGCTCGTGTCCCTGGACACCCGAAAGATTTTTCTTCTCTCTCTCTTTTTTTTTTTTTTTTAAAATTTTATTTTTCAATTAGAGTTGACATTCTTGTCATTTTATATTAGTTTCCAGGGTACAGCATAGTGGTTAGGCATTTATATAATTCACGAAGTGATCTCCCATTTAGTACCCATCTGACACATGCAGTTATTACAATATTATTAACTATATTCCCTATGTGTACTTCATGTCCCCATGACTATTTTGTAACTGCCAGTTTGTATTTCCTAATCCCATCACCTCTAATCCCTTCACCTTTTTCACTCAGCCCCTCCCTGTCCCCTCCTATCTGGTAACCAACCATCAGTTTGTTCTCTGTATTTACGAGTCTGTTTCTGTTGTATTTGTTGATTTATTTTGTTCTTTAGATTCCATGTGTGAGATCATATGGTATTTGTTTTTCCTCTGACTTATTTCTCGTAGCATAATACCCTGTAAGTCCATCCATGTTGTCACGAATGGTAAGATTTCATTCTTTTTATGGCCGAGTAATATTCCGTTGTGTATAGGTCCCCCATCTTTATCCAGTAGTCTGTTGATGGGCACTTAGGTTGCTTCTGAAGGATTTTTCTTGCCTCTATTTCTCAATTTTAAATTTGATAGGTTTCTCTGCTTCTAATGTAGTGTGATTCAAGGCAGTTTTTTTCCTTTGATGAGAGTCTTTTGGAGTGTTCTCAGGGTCAAGAGCAGGGTTCATGGGAATTGTGGGGTCAGCGTTCCCAGCCTCAGGAAGGCCATTTTTAATAGATGGGGACGTGGAGTGATGGTGTGATGCCAGAGCCAGAAGTGAGCGGGCTGCCCGCCCCGCCCCGATGCCATGCTGATTGTTCTTCTCTCTTTGAAGGTGGCCCACATGAAGAGCAAAGACAATCGGATTAAGCTGATGAACGAAATTCTCAACGGGATCAAAGTGTTAAAGCTTTATGCCTGGGAGCTGGCATTCAAAGACAAGGTGTTGGCCATCAGGCAGGAGGAGCTGAAGGTGCTGAAGAAGTCTGCCTACCTGGCAGCCATGGGGACCTTCACCTGGGTCTGCACACCTTTCCTGGTGAGTGAAGCCAAATTTGTCTTGGCCCGCATCATTTTATGTTCCGTTTTGTTTTCCTTCTGACCTAATTTTCAAAGGTCACTACTTCAACAAGGCCTTCTCCGATCCCTCCTTTTAAAAACTGCCACACACATTCCCCTTTATTTTATTCATTGCCTCTTCGTTAGCTTCCGGTCCAGGATCTTCAAAGTAGCCAGTTCAGGAGCTGTTTGTTATAGGTCCTCCACGAGATAAGGAGTTCGCCCTGGAATGTTCACCAGCGTTCTCTGCTTCCTCTATCGAGAAAGTCTTGCTAAGAAAAAAAATGTCAGCTGAGCTAAACTGAGGCTTGGTGCCATTGTTGAGTTATGGTGTCGGCTTCTCATCAATTGCTAATTGGTCACAAACTTGGATTGGCGGTGACCCGTGAACCACATTTTGAGTGGCAGCGCCAAACACACTCTAAAATTTACTTATTCTTTAATTTATTGTGTCTCTCTTCACTAGAATGTCAGCTTCAGGAAGGCAGAGATTTTATCTTTTCTATTAGCTGCTGATCCCACGCCTAAGACAGTGTGTATAGCAGGTGCCCAACACATGTTTGTCATTCATTTTTTTTTTTTAAATCAAATCAAACTATGTTGAAAGTTATAAAATGAAAAGTATATTGTCTTTCCCCCCCGCCCCCTCCTCCAAAGTGACAGTTTTGCGTATCTTTACAGAAAAAAAGAAATGTTTATGCATAAAGTTATTTAAAAAATGTTTTTAATATATTGAAATGGAGTCATACTATACGTAGCGTTCTAGCCTTTTCTGGACAATATATGACCTCTCAGTTCATGCATTTGAATCTGCTTCATGTGTTTTAATGAAGCATGCTTGTCCAGGGTGTGGCTGTGCCAGAGCTGACTTAACTCATTTCCTAGTCCTACCACACAGGTGGTCCCAAACCAAAAGACCATATGGGGATGGACCTTGGGAGCCTTTATGTGCAGTTGACAGTTAAGAATGGTTAAGGATGAGTTTCAGATCGTGCCAGCTGAAACGGAATCGGAATGTTGGCAGTTTTCCCCCAAGGCGGTTTGAGAAGCACTGGCAAAAAGCAGGAGTAAGTAAACATTTTCTGTAAGGGACCAACTAATATTGCAGGCGTCCTGAGCCACGTGGTCTCCGTCACACCTGCTTAGCTCTAGGTAATATGTAAATGAATGGGTGTGGCTGTGTTCTCCACCACCACCCCCCCGCCCCGTAAACATTTATTTATAGACACTGAAATTTGAATTTGATATAATCTGTATGTGTTATTATTATTTTAAAAATGTAACATCCATTTTAAGCTCGCGGGCCAGACACACACAGGTGTGGCCATGGGCCACAGTTTGCTGAGCCTCGGCTGAGGGGAATGGAATGTTCTTCTGAGAGTCAGGACATCTGCTAAATTCTGCTGCCAGCTCAGGGCGTGACCTGAAGCCGGCCGTTCCACCTTCCTGCCTCCGGGTTTTCACATATGAAACGTGAAGGGGTTAGGCCACAGGGATGTCACCTACGGGGGCCCTCCCCTCCCTCCCCTCCCATCAGATATTCATAGTCAGTCATGGTGTTTTGTCCCCCTGAATTATGTTCAGTCAGCCCTCCGGGTGACCACTGTCAACTGACTAGAGTGGCATAAGAAGGGACATCTAGCTGTTCTGGGACTCCGTGTCCCCTCAGGTCCCTTCCAGCTCAAATGCTCCATCCAGCATTCTAGGCCAGAAGGTTCTGCTTTCTCTTTCTTTGCTCACACTCTGATCTCCCCGACTTTCTCCAGGTCTTCGATGACCGTCTTTGATTTTTAAAAGTAAAAACAATATAAGACGGGATGGTGGTTATACAGGAGGTTCACTTTATTATTTTTTTTTCCAAACTGTTAAACTGTCTCTCTGTGTTTCTAGCTGTTAAATGTTCTCTTTTGTATATGTGATACATTTTATTTTTAAATCGTAATGCATTCCCATGGTAAAAGTAGTTAAAAGCTCTTCCTAAAGGTCTCCAGCAGGGCTTCTCAACCTCACAACTGTTGACAACTGGGGCCCGATAATCCTTTGTTCCTTCGTTGGGGGTTGGGGTGCTGCCTTGTGCATTGTAGGGTGTCTAGCAGCATCCCTGGCCGCTACTCAGTAGATGCTAAGTGGTACCTCTCCCTCTTCCTCCCCAGTCATGACACTCAGAAATGCCTCCAGACCTTGCCAAATGTCCCCCTACCTGAGAACTACTGATTGGCATAAAATAAAAGGAATAATTCTTTTCCTCCCCAGACTCCGGCCACCTAGCTCCCCTCCCCATTCCGGCTTCTTCCGTGTATTTCCAGAGAGAGCCTACATACACACCAGCATGACGGTGACTGTGCATCAGCAGTGTTATTCAACTCATATATCTCTTTTATTTACTTTCATACGAGTGATAGGAAATCATTACAGAAATCCAAAGCATTTTGAATCGACATTTTTTTTTCTTTAATGGGAAAAGCTCGGCAGCCAGAGGGAGCAGGCGACAGAGTTTAATCCATGGATTGGGTTACACTTGGGAAGTGTAACCGTTTGCTTTGCACATTAGATCCTCTGACCAAACCGAATTTCCACCCTGTCACATGACCGTGCTGGCACTTGGCTTCTCGTCTCCTGCCCTGGTTTCTTTCCATTTAGGAAGCCATGAAGCCAGATATGCTTAAGAGTGGGACTGGCTTTTCTTGACCATGAATTTGCCACTCAGTGTTGGGGCGGGCAACGGGCTTCCCAAGATGGAGTTTGTAGAGCTGTCGGGCATGCAATAGATGAGCCTGGAGGGTCAGTAGGGACCTTGGCCCTGGCCAAGACACCAGAGCCTCTGACTACATTAGGATAAAATATGTAGCCCTTGGTTCTCTTGGAAGATGTGTGTGTATTCTTTCCACTGGAGGATTCCTGCGCTTCAGGGATGATGGGGTGTTTACCCACCGGTAGGTGTGATGGAAAGCAGAGGCCTGGGGAGGTCGGAGAGTAATGGGGACGCCCTATGGCAGGATTAATGGGACTGTTTTCTCAGGATGTGGAGCCCGGCATTTATCACGTCCACTTAATGTACTTTCCTAAAATAGCATCTGCAGGCAGCCGGCATTATTCAGCATTTTCTGCCTTGGAAGATTTGTGAGCTTCTTGCCTTCTACTTACCTTGTACCTCTGTTCGTTAGAATAATTACCATTCCACATGGGGGGGGGTGTCTGCTGCGTGGTTCCCTGCTGACCACATCACGCGTGGCCCTTGTGAACAAATGGTGCACACTGAGTAAAGGTGTGTAGCAGAAAGGCTGAACGAATGAATGAATGAATGAATGAAATATTTGAATAAACCGTTAGGCAGGAACTATTTTGCAAGTGACGGAAACCTAACTCAGATTGATTAGAGTGAAAAAAAAAAAGAAAAAAAGAAAGGGATTTCCGAGTCACAAAACTGAGCAATCTAGGAAAGTGCTGGTGTGAAGCATGGCTAGGGTTTCAGGCATGGCTGCATCTAGATGCTCCAAAAATCTGTCTCTCAGCGCTGCTTTTTCAATGGTGGCGTCTTTGTCAGACAGGTGCTCACCATGTGATTATAGTTCTTCCTCTCATCTCAGTAACTCCTATGAGGAGAGAGCCCCCCGCACCTTTTCCCATTAGTTCCTATGGGATTGAGTCTCGTTGGTTGCAGTTGGCTACGTGCTTATCCCTGAATCACTGGGGCCCGGGAGATGGGCTGCTTGAATTGGCCAGGCCTGGGTTGCGAGCTTGGGGTGGGCGTGAGCGATTCATCTGTGGCCGAAGCTCATAGACTGAAGTTGGGGGAGGTTCAGTTCCCCAAAGGACAGTTGGGGTGCTGTTACCCACAGCGGGGGATTGAATGGATCCTCGGCAGGCAGAAAGAACTGGTGTCCACACAGAGATGTCAGATATTTTAGGGGTTAGGCTGGTGTGGATGGTTCAGTCAGGTGCTGTGTTTCATAGTGGAGGCACCGTGAACACTTAGAGCAGGACAGGTGTTCTTTGTGGTTTGGGAAGGATTCCTCGCTTCCTTGACCCTCACACATTACGAGGGGGTAGCAAACCCCAGCTCCATACTGCCTACAACCCCAGTTACCCCAACACACTTCCAGACGCCCCCGATAGAACCTGGTAATACCTGTTTCTCACTAGACTATGAGTCTCAGCATCTCCACGCCCGCCTCACCTCTGGGCACAGAGTGTCCGGCACACAGTACGTGCCCAATTAGTAGTCGATGGATGAATGAATGACCTCCACTTCCTGGAGAGGCCAGAGCTATGGATCTGATGGGCCTCGTGTTGTTGCTCTTTCTCTACCTGTGCTGCCAGCAGCCACCCCGTCAGCTGGGCCAAGGGCACTGGTGTGTTCTGGTGGCGAGATGCCTGAGGCCTGGTTTTCTCCATTGCTGAAGAGATACCTCTGAGTGTATGCTCCCCTGCCTTCAGGAAAATCCGTCTACCTGG
>NW_024349798.1:14355269-14361760 GCF_902729225.1 Pteropus medius
CACCCACCCGTCCATAAACATTTACTGAGTATTTACCATGATCGAGGCGCTGTACTAGGCACTGATGATGGAGCAGTGAATGCCACAAACAAAAATCCCTGCCCTCATGGAGTGTTCATTTATTCTAATTGGGAGAGACAGATGGTAAACAATAGGTATAATAAATGCATCACATAGTGTGCCAAATTGTCATAAGTGCTATGCGGAAGAAAAAAGATTCAGGTCGGAGTGGTAGGGAGGGCTTGCAGTTTTAAACAGGGTGATCGAAGACTTCAGGGAGAAGGCGCCCCTGGAGCCCTTACCTGATGGAGGCGAAGGGCCCCACCAGGGAGAGGGAAGCGTGAGAATCAAGGCCCCGGGGCTGGACCAAAGGGGCCAAGGCAGGCAAGTTACAGACAAGGGACCTTTACAAATCAGGTGGGCCTTAGGGCCCAAGTCAAAATTTTGGCTTCTAATGTAAGTAAAATAGACTGACTTCGGAGAGATGGTTTTTTGGTTGGTTTGTTTGTTTTAAATTAGTTATTTTTATTGAGATACCATCCGCTGTTTTTGAATCTATAACCATGTAACCCAGTGATGGTTAGTGCATTCACACAGTTGTGCAACTGTCACCACTAATTCCAGAGCATTCTCATCGCCCCCAAAATGGGATATATGGCAACAAAATGCAATATGTGGCAGCTATTTTTATTTCTTGTAACAGGATTGGTTTATAGATTCTTCAGAAGAATAACCCAAGAAGTTTGGACTGAGTTTTGTAAAAAGAAATGAGAATAGCTCCCGCATATGGCATTTCACTGTGCCCCGGGCACTGTGGTAAGCAGTAAGTGCCCAATTGCCTGCTGTAGCAGCCCTGCAAAGGTGTCTCAGGATCCTCATTTTATAGATGGGGAAATAGAGGCTCTCTCAGTGAGGTGAGGTGGCATGCCCAGGGTCACACAGCTGATACGTGACCGAACTTATGGTTTTCATTGTTAAGCTATATGACCTAATGGGTAACAAAGAAATAAGGCAGCCGGGACCCTGAAAGCACACTGGACCACAGCCACCAGGGGCTCAAACCGGACCTCTTGATCGGCAGCAGCCTGTCCCAAGCTCAGAAACGGAGGGCCCTGGGCAGTTTGTACCCGAGAGAAAGTCCTTCGTGGCTCTGGGGAACTGCGGCTAGATGGGGCCGGGGGCTTTTGTCCAGACTGCTTCCGATAGCATGTACCACAGGGTCTCGTGGGACGCCTGGCACCGCCCTGTGCCCAGCAGTGAGGAGTGGCTCAGAAACCCGCCCCTTATCTTCTCCCTCCCCTCTAAGCCAAGCAGCCCGGCCCTGGATTATTCAGGGAGTTTTTCTTTTCTCCTGGCAAAGAAGGTGACTTGTGGTCTCTCTCAAACAACCAAACCGAAATCTGGTCCAATCCGGTCCAATCCGGTCCAGTCGCCTGGGCAGTAAAATCCCAGGAACCACCACAGAGTTTAAGGCGAGTCTGACTTCGTGGGGAAGGGCGTGGCCTCCAGGGGACTTTGGCTGTTTGTTTTGTTTTCCTTTCTTTTTTTTTTCCTTTTTAATGAGTGTCCCTTTCCTGAGGGTATAAAATTCTGTGAGCTGGAACTTCGATTGGTGGCATTCCTTTGCCTCCACGCCCCGCCCCCCACCCCATTTCACAGGGGAGACAACTGAGGCACGGGGAGAGGAGGTAACTCGCCCGTGGTCTCATTCAGCGTTCCTGGGCCCCAGCAGGGGTCGCAGGCACCAAGGATGACAGTCACGTGCAAAACGGGGTCTCCCCCTTTGTGGAGTTTACATTTCAGTGCAGGAACCAGGCAGTAAATATGTATAGCACCCCAATAAAAGGTGGTGACAGGTGCTGTGAAGGAAAGTAAACCAGGATAAAAAGGTGGAGAGCAATGGCGAGGCCGCTTCTGGTGGAGGGGAGGGTAAGAGGGAGTAATCGGGCCTCTCCGAAGGGCGACAGGGAGTAACCCGGCCACCGCCTGGATCGGAAGGTTGTTTCAGGCAGAGGGAAGTACATGGCAAAGGCCCGGAGGTGTCATTCTGCTTCATGTTGTGGGGGCATTCTGAGAATGCCTGTCCAGCGAGCCACCAGGAGCGCTTCGGAGAGGCCAGGAATTTCTGCTCCTGGTCATTCATGATCCACTTCTTCCTCTGCGTGTTTAGTGAGTGCCTGCGGGGTGCTCGTCATTGCGTTGGGTGTTCTCTGCCGCCTCCACCGGCCAGTCTTACGTGATTGCAACTCACGGGTGCTGGGCTTGGGGGTAGCTGCTCCTAGACTGTGACTCTGACTCAGGGACACAAGTCAGTGCTGGCCACTCTCCTTGCAGGTGGCCCTGTCTACATTTGCCGTCTACGTCACCATCGACAAGAACAACATCCTGGATGCCCAGAAAGCCTTCGTGTCCTTGGCCTTGTTCAACATCCTCCGTTTTCCCCTGAATATTCTCCCCATGGTCATCAGCAGCATCGTGCAGGTACAGACGAGGCTGGAGTTGGGGGGTCTCTGGGGAAACAAAGCACAAGGGCACGGCAGCCCCCTTTGAGGCAGTTCCCTCTGTATTACCCGTCACACTGTGCCTGGGGGGCTTGGCAGGGCATGGATCTCTGGGACCCACTGATCTAGCTGCAAATATATTTGCCTCAAAGAAAGAAATATATGTTTTGTCTTGACAAGAAACTCAACACTTGAGTACATGCAACAGAAGTTAAATGCACCCAGGCTTTCCTGGGCTCTGTCCGATTCTCAATGAAATATTTTATCTGATTATATTCCCATCTGCTCTGTTCTGCTTTACTCTATCCCCTACCCTGTTTTTTTTTTTTTAAAAATACATCTTTGACCCTTTGTGAAATTGATTTCACAATCCACTAATAAGCCTTGACCCACCATTTAAAAAACCCAACCTGGACCCCCTAGAATGCCTAAAATTCGTGCAGTGACTCTGTAAGGAGAGGAAGCTGTCTGCTGTGTCACATTTTTATCCAGTTTGAAGTTCCTGCCCATACTTCATGCCCTTCTCCCTAGCATCACACCCGTTCGTGTCGAAAACCTCATTTTTTAGCCACACAGACGAATCAGCCTGTAAGATTCAGTTGTACAGCTGTGGTTGTAGGCTTTATTTTTAAAAAATGGACAAACAAATAAAACCCCTTTTTATTAGGAAACATTTCAGATGTCCACAGAAGTGGAGACGAGTATGACGATGAACTCTGTGCATCCATCACCCAGATTCGACATTTGGCCACACTCCCTGCATCTGATCCTTTTTCTAAATTCCTCCCTTCATTCCTTTTTTTTTTTCCTTTGCTGAAGAATTTCAAAGCAAATCCCAGACGTCTCGATATTTTACCCATAAGTACTTAAGCGTGCGTTTCTTCTTACATAATTATAACAGCATTACCATACCTGACAGAATTAGTAGTAACTTCTTAAAAATAATATCCAGTCCATGTTAAAATTTTCTGGATAATCTCAGAAATCTCTGTACAGTCGGGCCGTTTAAATCAGGACGCTGTGGTTTTATTTATTTATTTTTATTGAAACATAACGGTCGTATGACATTGTATAAGTTTAAGAGGTGCCGCCAGTCGATTTGATCGCCACTGCAGTGTTAGTTAACACACCCCTGTCATGTCACATAATTATCGTTTCCTGTGTGGTGGTGGGAACCATTAAGATCTCGTCTCTTTGCAACTGGGAAAGTATAATCCAGTATTGTTGACTCTGACCGCTGGGCTGTGCATTCGATCTCTGGGACCCACTGATCTAGCTGCAAGCTTATGCCCTTAAACGAGACCATTGCCTTTGGTTATTACGTTTCTTTAAGTCCCTTTGCATCTAGGACAGTCCCCCTCTGCTCTCTTTTTTAATACCAGATGTTGGCTTTTAAAGGAAAACAAACAAGAACCAAAACCAATTTTGCTTTTTATTCTAAGGCGGACGCTCCCTGTCAGCAACTCAGAGCCTTCAGAGATGAGGGAGGGTGTGGGCCCCTGTGCACCCAGAGGAAACCACCGAAAGTTAGTCCCCGGTCTGTTTTGCAAAAAATGCTTTTAAAAATAACCGCACCCTGTAATTGCTTTCTGCGTAGGCGAGCGTCTCCCTCAAACGCCTCAGGATCTTTCTGTCACATGAGGAGCTGGATCCGGACAGCATCGAGCGACGGTCCATCAAAGACGGTGTGTGGACGCGTTAGTCCCTCTGAGCCGGGTTGGCCCCCCACCACTGGCCTCGGGTTTGGCTCTGCCCAGCAGCTTATCTGCGAGGCCTTGGGGAGCAGGATCCCTGCAGATTGTGATGGACTCTCAGGCCTTATCTTGCACCTCCCAGGAGGTGCTTTCTTGCTGAGAGACAGCTTCTGGGCGATGCCTCTTCTGAACCCGTGGGCCCCGACCTTGATTCCATTCTGGCAGATGGATATTATGTTTCTTAAGGCAGAACAAGGACGTTGGAGACCGACCAACCTCCCACATCTACTAGCTGTGTGTACTTGGGCAGGTCACATCACTGCGTTGAGCCTCAGTTTCCCCATTGGGATAATGGGAATGAAGGTGTCTTTCTTTGGCAAGGGGTTATGTACATTCATTTATTTTATAGCTTATTAATCTTCCCTTTCCCAGTCAATGCCCGGACCAGGGATCTCATCCCTGGCTGTATCTCCACGCACTTAATGATAAATATTAATAGCACTGACAGCAGCGACCACCTTCACGTCACTGTCACTCCCACCACGCACATATTGTTCTAAGGACATCGATGTGGTAATCCATCCACTGCTCCCTGTCGCACACAGTGCGGGGCGGTAGAAACCCCCATTTTACAGATGCAGAAACTGGCCTCAGGAATTGGCCCGAGATTGCACAGCTCACAGGAAGTAGAGTCAGGATCCATAGCCAGAGCCAGTCAGTACAACTGGTGCTCCTACCTGCTGAGATTTATTGAGCACCTACTGTGTGCCGAGCTCTGTTCTAAGGACTCTCTGTGTGCGCCTCATGTAGTCCTCGTCACAGCCCCATGAGGGCGATCCCATTGTCATCAGTCGTATTTTACACATGAGGAAAGTGGGGCACAGAGAAGTTAAGTAACTTGCCCACAGGTATCCAGCTAGGAAGTGCCAGTGTAGGGATTCGGACCCACACAGTCTGGCTCCAGGTAGTCAGAGGAATGACCGTGTGTATGCATTGGTTATAATGTGCAAGACGTGCCTGTCACCTAGTAGGCTTCCAGATGTCTTCAGGGGTGTGTAACACACCCAGCACAGTGCCTGCTAAACAGGGAGTGGTGGCAGTGCCCCTTTCTCTAAATCAAGCAATTTCAGGCATTTTCGACTCAGCCCTCTGGGGCTGGTTCCTCAGCCTCGGCACAGCTCATGGTCAGGAGCATCGTCCTTTGCCCTGCAGCGATTGTAGGATGTCGATTACAGGACAACGAGCAGCATCCCTGGCCTCTATCCACTAGATGCCAGTAGCCCCTACCCCAGTTTTGACAACTGAAAATGTCTTTGGGCATCGTGTCTCGTGGGGAGCAAAGTCGCCCCCGGTTGAGAACCACTGCTCAATGGATGCTGTAATCTGCCTCCTGACTCCCCTGGCCTGTGGTCATCCAGTTACTGCTATCCCGAGAACCATCGTACCCCCTCTCCCCCACAAAGGACTGTGGAACAATACCGTCGACTCCAGGGCTGAGATTTGGGGTAACCAGTGAAGGTTTTGAGCTACCAACATCGTTACAGCTCACTGCAGGTGTCAAGTTGGAAAACCCTGGGCCTCCTGGTACTGTCCAGGCCTCAGCGTCCTCACCCCCTTTCTGCCTTGATGGCAGTCTCCTAGGCGTTTTTGATTTTCTGAGATGTTTATCCACACTCTCCAGGCATCAGACGGGGCCACCTTGGCAGCTCCTGGCCAAGTCTCATGGTTCACTAGCTTGTCTGACTCAGGTGGCTTTTCTTAAATTCCTTAAATAGCACCTTTCAGTTTCTCCCCTGTTCTGTTTCAGGGAGGCTGGGCATGAGGGCGAGGGGAAGGTTAAGTTAGGTTAACCAGTAACTTCCTCTCGCCACAGGTTTTTGTTTCTTCGATGTGTGGGAGAATTTCTCTCTTCATTTGATAACTGAAAAACGCCTCCATCTTATCTCTAGATGGTTTTCAGGAGCTCATAATTAGAGTCAAAAATTGTTTATGTTTTTAAAGAGAGGGGCAGAGCAGAAGGACGGTGAGAGGAGGGAAAGTAAATGAGGACAGGTGTCAGACAGAGCCGTGATGCCCACAGTGCAAGCTTTGTCTTAAACACTCCCCTCCCCCATGCACGACACTCACTTCCTGTTCCATAGCCTGCTTTTTCACAGTTGATTAAGACTGCCCTTTTAGAAAGATAGACCTATTGTGATATGACAGGGCGGCATGGCTGGGGGGAGGGGGAGAGAGAGAGAGAAAAGATGCAGGGAGAAGAGTTAGGAGGCAGCCCTGAAATCCAGGAATTGTGTGG
>NW_024349798.1:14364680-14373784 GCF_902729225.1 Pteropus medius
TCTTTCTGCTCTTCTCCGTGCCATCCTAGAGGCAAGATTTTGGTGTCATTTATTTTATGCTCTATCCCAGAATTTAGAATAGTGCCTGGCACATAGTAGGCACTAAATAAATATTGAGTAAATACACCGAAGGGCCCCTGGTCCACTCGCTGTCCCTCATTCCCTCCCCATCTCCGCCCCACAGTGTGCATCTCGTGGTCTCTCTCCACGAGTCTTTCTGGTTTGTTCTCTGTCTCTGTGGAACTCTGTGTGTCTCTTTTTGTAAAAGTAGCAAAATTTTTTATTTATGTCATTGGAATGTGATCTTAGAGAATTCTTTTTAAGGGAACTGTTTAAATGCTGAGTGTTCATTGAATTCTTAATATGGGGCTAAAAGAAGGCTGTGGTTTTATTGCTTTTAAAAACACAGAGTGCTTTGAACTAAGCTGGATTGTTCCTCTAAAGAGAGTTTAAGAGGCTGCTTTAGTGAACAGATGAGTCCTTTGAAAATCAAGAGCCGTGGTTTGCATTTAGCTCATTTCCTGTGAACTTCCTTTTTCTGATGTAGGAATACTTCCCTTGAAGTTTCGTTGACACCAGCATTTCCTGGAGCGTGGTCTGCAGCTAACTCATCTTGCGAGATGTTTTGGGAGTAGAGTCCGGGCTCAAACAAGCTTGGGAAATACTGCATACTCTGATTCTCTCCCTCATGGAGACTTAAAATAAACATTAATGAAATAAAGGCTCTGAGAAGTCCTGCAAGGAGAAAAAGCCTATTTAACTTCAGTCAACCCAGGGTGGCCCAGACATACTCACCTGCACCTCTTTGTTGTCTGTGCAACAACTATGTACATCCCTAGAATTACTGACTCTTGGAATCTGCTTTTGGGGATGCTGGTTTATGCCATTTTTTTTTTTTTTTATTTCAGAGCAGAGTCCTTTCTTTGTTGGTTATATGACGCCTTACAACTTAGTATGCATTAGTAGAAAGTATGCATTACAGTAGTTGGATCCAAGCTAATGACATCTGTCTATTGTTTTAAGAAATGTTCTGTCATTACTTTCAAGTCCATGTTAAAAAGTAAGATTAAGGGGCAACGGTGAGCTAGGTCGATGGGAGGAAATTACAGATCACAGCAGGATTCACATTGCATCGTTTCATTGACCCTGGTTTCCCAGAGCTGACATTTGGGGCTGGCTAATTCTCTGTCGTAGGGCCGTCCTGTGCACTGTAGGATGTTTAGCAGCGTGCCTGGCCTCTCCCCACTGGATCCTAGTAGCAGCCTGGATCTAGACAACTACAAGTGTCTCTAGACATTGTCAGATGTCCCCTGGAGGGCAAAACTGCCCCCAGTTGAGAACCACGGTTTTAAAGGGAAAAGCCTTTACATACAGAAGCCACGGATCTGGAAGTCAAGGGCGCACTGAGTATTTGGTCCGACGAGGTCGTGGATTTCTCTGCGACTGGTTATTTTGCTTCAGTGGATCACTCTCTTCTCAGGCCCTTCTTGCCACCTCACATCACGTGGCCATAAAAACAGAACAGCTTTTGAAATGGACGATTTTGATACGGAAGTCCTTGCTTAAATTTCCTCAAGAAATTTTTTCCTGCTGTCTCTAACTAGGTCTTTCTTTTTAAAGGACTTTTTAAAAGTCTCCTATGTTTTTTTTCCTCTTAGCATTTACCATAAATGTAATCAAATGATTTTTTTTTTTTTATCTTGTCAGGAAATTCCCTCTCTTGGGAGGCAGAAGTTTAGTTCAGTTATAGGCATTAAGCGAACAGTTACTAAATATATAACTGTATTCTCATCCATGAGGACTTCAGCTCTCGAACTCCTGATGTTGGTCAGTAGTTGACCTAGTGTGGGTTCTGATCGCAGCTGTAGCATCCATTGTCCTTTGTGACTCAGTTTCCCTCTTGTTGGAACAGTAGGTGTGATGACAGTCTCTCGTGAAGTAGGGCTGTTCTAGTGTGAGGGCGAGCCAGCTGCTGTCCTGCTAAGTCTGTCCATCTTGCTTTCATCTTGTTTGCCATCAAGGGCTCCGTGGCCTACGTCCCCCAGCAAGCCTGGATTCAGAATGACTCTCTCCGAGAAAACATCCTTTTTGGACGCCAGCTACAAGAACGGTATTATAAGGCTGTGATAGAAGCCTGTGCCCTCCTCCCAGATCTGGAAATCCTGCCTAGCGGCGACCGGACAGAGATTGGTGAGAAGGTCAGTGCGGCTTCAGCATGGTCCTTGTATCAGTCGCTGCGTGACAAACAACCACACAAAAAAAATCTCAGCGGTTTATGATGCTAAACACTTATTCACCTATTTATGGGTGTGTGAGTCAACTGTGATTGGCTGACCCATACTGGGCTCATCTGGGTGGCTCTGCTCCATGTTGCAGGCCAGCTGAGCTTGGCTTGTTTGGCCCAGGTCTGCCCCATATGGCTTCTCACTGGGGGATAGGGCTGAGGGAGCAGCAGCTCCCCAAGGAAAAATGTGGCAGTAGAAGCCCAAGAGAACAAGAAATGATGTGATGTCGCTTAAAGCACACTGTCCTTTCTTTCCCCCGACAAAGCAGATCACTTGGTTGAGCCCAAAGACGAGGGACCAGGAAGCACACTCTGCTTTTGTAGTCATGCGGCTGCAAAATCCTGTGACAAAGGCCACTATACAGGGTGGAGGGGTGTCAGGGATTCACATGTCCACAGTCTCTTTTGAAACAGTGACAATAACAACACAACAGCTAACACTTTCGAGCATTTACTATGGCCCGGGCGCTCTGCTGCACATTTTATATGTATTTTGACCTCACAGCAAGCTCATGAGATGAGAGGTCCCGTTATTCCCATCACGGTTGAGGAAAAGGAGGTACGGAGAGGAGACTAAGGGGCTTTGCCCAAGCACCTTCCCACCACGGGCCTTTGCACGTTTTCCCCTCTGCCTGGTGGGCTTGGTCTGGCGCCCCCTGGCGGTCATGTGACACACACTCAGGAAGTGCAGGTGTTGCCCAGCAGCACCAAAGAGCTTCCCTGTTTTCAGTTACAAGCCAGAGGTTTCACTGGCTTTCTTGGTGAATGATTTCTTTTGCGGGAAATTTGCTGCTCCTTGGAAAGAAAAAAAAGTTATTAACAGGGCTCTTTGGGTTTACAAGTAGCATAGAGTGAGGGCTGACGGAGGGGTTGAGACAGACAGCCTGGTTCCCCCTTGGTCCTTTGTCTCTGCTTTTATGCACGTTGTTGTTGTTGTTTTTAAGTTTCTGTCTCTGCCACTCAGTGACTCCTCACTCACCCTGTCTGATCCCAGCACCAAAATTTAGAGGGAGAGAATATGATTGGCTTAGCTAGGATCTAGTGTCTGCCCCGGGCCATAAGGCTGTGGCCAGAGGGACCATCTGAAACACCCCAGCTGCCAGGACCCCATTGTGGTGCGTGGGAAGGATGGCCACATCTCAGGAGAGGGTGGCAGTGAACCCAGTGCGCGTCCACTTGGATTCCCCAGCCAGATGTGGAAATGGCATTGGGTTATCGTCGAAGGAGGGCCAGGGCTGCTGCTGCGTGGGCCACGTAGTGCCCTGGTGTGAACGGGAAAACGGTGCTAGTGAGTGGGGCTCGATTCCAGCACCCCCAGGGTACAGCCTCCTGGACTGTATGTGACTTCGCCAGTGAGCGATAGATCCAGAATAAGCTTGCAAAACTGTTAGCTGTGGATGGGAACGACAATAATAACATCATCACGACATCCTCGGGTGCCTTCCATCAGACTCAAAGACCCGGAGCCTTTCCTGTAGCCAGCATCATTCAGCACCACCAGCCGCCCTTCGCCCAAGACCCACTCTGTCCTGGGCTGTCAGCTTTTCTCTTATGCTAATTTTACACTTGAGGCTAAACCTCACGCTGGGACTTGAACTCACATTCCTGCAGGTGCAATCTCATGTTCTTGCCTCTTCGTAAAGAGGAGGCGGCAGGTGCAGCCCCGTGGGGCCTCCAGCCTGGGTCTGCGTCCCGAGCCATTCGCCCTCTCCGCATGTCTCGGGGCTCCCCAGGAAACCCACCCTCTGCCGCGTGTCTCCCCAGGGCGTGAACCTGTCTGGGGGCCAGAAGCAGCGTGTGAGCCTGGCCCGGGCCGTGTACTGTGACTCCGACATCTACCTCTTCGACGACCCCCTCTCGGCAGTGGATGCCCACGTGGGAAGACACATATTTGAGAATGTGATCGGCCCCAAGGGGATGCTGAAGAACAAGGTACCTACATGAGGCATGGGGCTCTCTCGAGCTTCCCTTAAGTTGGAACGTGTCCCCTCTGGGAATCCTTGACTTCCCAGGTTTTTTTTTGTTTTTTGTTTTTTTTTACTTAAGAACACATTTCCAGTGCTTCCCTTGGAAGCCCTCCCGGGCCAGCCTTTTCGATCTTGTCATCATGCAGGAAAGTCCTTGGCACCGACTTGAAGTCATTGCTTCCAGTTGGCCAAAAAAGGCCCTTCTTCCTGACTTAACAATGGGGGTGGCTTCACAGAGGGGAATCCCACCCCACGATCCCCCGTGACTGAGCAGGCACCTCTCCCTTTCCTGCCGAGGTGTCCATGGGCCAGGGGACAGAGGTTTGGAGCATGAAAACGGCCACAACACCTTGACCCAACAGGAAATGTTTCTTGGTCCTCTTTTATTATTTTTACTTTTTATGGAAATTATGGGGTGCTGGTGGGGAGTGCTGGTTCTTTCTGTTTTTCCTGATTAAAGAGTAACACATGCTCATGGGAAAAATATAGGGCATTCAGGCAAAACATGAAAAACAAAAGCAATTACAAATCAGCCCATTGCTTAGAGGTTTTCGTATTTCTTTCAAGTCTTTTTGCCGTGTGTATAAACTTTTTAAATAGGCTTATCACGTCATGCATTTACATAGTAAGCATCATGCCATTTAACCCATTGTAAACATCCTATACACACCGCAAAAATTCTCTATAGACATAATTTTTAAATATGAAAAAATCTGGTATCAAACTGATAGATGCCCGCGGTAACTAAATCAAAGAGTATGAGAGCTTATGTAAAGTGAAAAAAAATGGCCCTAGCCCCTCCCTTGAGAGCAGGGGCATCTGGTCCTTTAAGAAAAAGTTTGTCAATGCATGTAAACAGTTTGATGAGTGTCTTCACAAACTTTCAGATCGTTAGGTAAAATATATATACAAGCACAAAATCTATAGATTTTCGGGGGGGGGATGGGAGTGGTGGTTACTTAAGACCTTAAACCATTTCGTGTAAATTATTTCGCATCAGCGCCGTGCTTTCATTCATCCGCACGAGCCTGGTTACCTTCCTCCCTCTCCTCCTCCAGATCTTTGTTCGAAAATAGCCTTTCATCCATCACCCTTGTTAAAACTGCACGCGCCCCACCCTCGGTGTCCCTCCTGCTCGCTTCTGTGCCATGGGTCGCCATTCAGCCTGGTGTCTCTCCCCCAGCCCTGGAATCTGGAGCAGGGAACTTTGGGTCCTTCCCTGATGCCGCACCCTCCCCAAAGCTCCTGGCCTCGGGGGGTTGAACGGACGCACCCACAGCTTGGGGCATTTCTGCCGTGCTTTTCCCTGGCGACAGGCGCTCCTCCGCCGAGGCGGCGGGGGATTCCCTCTCCCACGCGCGGGCACTGACTCGCCGGCTCTCCGCTTTGCCCGCAGACGCGGCTGCTGGTCACCCACGGCATCAGCTACCTGCCGCAGGTGGATGTCATCATCGTCATGAGTGGCGGCAAGATCTCGGAGATGGGCTCCTACCAGGAGCTGCTGGCCCGGGACGGGGCCTTCGCTGAGTTCCTGCGCACGTACGCCAGCGCCGAGCAGGAGCAAGCCGAGCACGACGACGGTAGGCGGAGCCTGCAGGGTCCATGTCCCCCTACCCCACCCTAAAGTTCCCACCAGCCGAGGGGCGGCTAGTCAGGGCCCGGGCTGCGCCAGGCGCCCTCAGGAACCATCTGGAAGGGCCGTCTCCCCGCTCCAGGACTGAGTTGAGAGAAGGGTCCCTGTCCTGTGGCTTTGGGCCTCCTGAGCTTCAGAGTCCTCCTGACAAAAACAGGGACAGTGATAATTAGTCCTCCTGGCTTCCAGGAGGCTGTGGGAAGCCGGTAACATGCGGTGTAATCCAGCCGTGAGGTTCGTGAGGCTAGGTGGTGGAGCAGGCAGGCTGAGGGTGGGCAGGACCTGTCTTCAAATCCCAGCTGCTGCTCTGACCAGCTGTGACCTCAGAGCCCCTCTGAGCCTCAGTTTCCTCACTGATAAAGCAGAGTCACAACAAAGTCAGCCTCCTGGCATGCCGTGTAGATTGGATGTGCTACATTACACAGAGCCGGACACAAAGTATTCGGTAGATGCCAGCTGCGGCCACTAAACCCCCAGCGAAAAGTTGCCTCTCTCTCTCGCCCCCCGCCCTTGGTACCTGCCAGCTCAAGGCAGAGCTGCCCACTTCCCAGCCAGAGCCCAAGCTCCCCTCCCAGACCAGGATTCTGAGAGCGGGGCCAGTCTTGGAGGCTCCCTTTGGGTTCTGGGCTGGGACCGCGCCCCATCTTTATTTGAAGCAGGCAGGGCGAGACTTCTAAGAATCGTTTTCTCTCTTGTCAGTTGGCTTAAAGTTCAGAGGATTGGTTTGCAGCCTTTCCAGGTTGCCCGGTGTTTCGTCAGCCAGATTGGCATCTCAGACGGTTCTCCGCTCACTTCCCCGCTCGGGGCTGTGACCTGTGTTAACACGGGGAGTTCATCGGATGCCTTTTCGGCTTCGGTTTCAGCTGTTGCTAAAAAGAGCAGAGCTGCACAGAGGTCACCTGTCCTCCCCTGATCTCCCCCTTCCAGGAGCTAATTACAGACTTCTCGAGCCTCTGCGGTGTGTTTGTCACATACTTGGGCCCCAAACAGGTCTCAGATAGACCGTGTTCGAGGGTGAGGCCATAGAGCTTCCCTGTTGAACCACTCCCCTGGGCAGAGTGGTCACCGAAACGTCTGTGATGGGAAGGCACACAGCCGAGACAGCGATGGTTACCGAGTGCTTGCTGGAGGTTCTGTTCTCTGCAGGGGCCATCTTGCTGACCCCCCTAAAGGCCTGTGAGGGAGGTAGAATGATTACTCCCAGTTCTCTGTCGAGGAAACAGGCTTAAGGAAACTTGCCCCTTCTATGCCAGGGGCAGGTAGGTCCCCTCATCTGTGTGAAAGGGACCGATTACTAAGAAAGCTACTTACTATCCATTGATTTCATCATTCAACAGCACCTACTATGTGCTAAGTGCTGGTATTTTCCTTGAGTACCTACTACGTGCTAAGTGCTGGTATTATTTTCCTTGGGCTGCTGTAACAAAGCCCCACAGACTGCATGGCTTAAACAACAGAAACGTCTTATCTCAGAGTTCTGGAGGCTAGAAATCTGAGATCAGGATGAAGCAGGGTCGGCTTCTGCTGGCCCTGAGGGAGAATCTGGTCCATCCACACCACTCCTCTCACTTTGGGGGTTTGCTGGAAATCTCTGGCATTCCTTGGCTTGTAGAAGCATCATCCTGATCTCTGCCTTCATGTTCACATGCTGTTCTCCCGTGTGTCCATTTCTAAACCCTCCCCCCGCCTTTTTTTTTATAATGATGCCGGTTATATAGGATTAGGGCCCTAATGGTCTTGTCTTCTCTGGTCGTATCTGCAAAGGCCCTGTCTCCGAATACAGTCCTGTTCTGAGGTACTGGGGGGTCGGGACCTCATATGAATTGGAACGGGGCTACAATTCAGCTCATAAGTGTACTGTTCTAGGTTTTGGCAATGTATAGACAAAGCCCTGTCCTCAGGGAGCTTAGAATCTCGTGGGAGAGAAAGGCAATAAGCAAATCAACAAATACAGATGGCTTCATATAGCATTAAGTGCTATGAATGAAAAAAACGCAACATAATGCGCTGGGGAGTGATCAGGGGCGGCGGCTCAGGCAGGGTGTCAGAGACGCCCTCGGGGGCGGGGGCACTGCCATGGAACGGGGCCAGCGGGAGGAGCAGTGTCTGACTTGGAACAGCAAGTGCAAGGGCCTCAGGCATGAGCTCAGTTTATTGAAGGAACAAAAAGAAGAGGCCAGCGTGGCCAGACCATGGTGGGCAAGGGGTGGGGTGGGAGATGAGGCCGGCTTAGAGTTCGCTGCACGGGTCCTCGTGGTTTTTAAGAAGCGCCCTGTAGAGATAAAATTCACATTCGGTACAGTTCTCCCAGGGAAAGCGTACGATCCAGTGACTTTTCGTATATTCAGAGTCGCACCCCCGGCACTCACTGTCAATTTCAGAACGTTTTCATCACCCGCCAAGGAAACTTCGTATCCATCAGCAGTAGCCCCCATTCCACCCCCCACCCCCAAACCCCCAGCTCCTCAAGTCCTGGCGGCCACAGCCGTGCTTCCTGTCTCTATAGGTTCATCTCGTCTGGACATTTCGTGTAAGTAGAATTCTGCAACGCGTGGCCCTTTGTGACCGCCTTCTCCCAGCGTGGCGTTTTCGAGGTTCATCTCTGTGGTGGCGTTGTAGCCGCGCTTCATTTCTTTTGACCGTGGGATGACATTTCATGGTGTGGGCATCGCACATCGTACTTACCTATCTAGCGGATGAACATTTTTGAGTTGGCTTCACTTTGGGGCAGTTATAAACAGTGCAGCTATGAACCCTGGTGGTTTTTAAAGAAAAGTGTTTCGTTTTGCCGGCGTGACATAGCGGGCCCTCCCTTCAGCTTTCAGACTCCCTGGGTGGACTGAGTTTCTGCATGCTCACGCTCACTCGTGGCTGGAAAGTTCTGCCTTAAGTCCAGCCTGTTGTCTTCTTCCTGCAGAGTCTTCTTCCTCTGACTGTCTCTCAGCCCAGGTCAAACCAAGGTCACGTGATGGGCAGTGGCGACTTCACCACCCGCTTGGTGGGCTGCATTTAAGCAAAAATAACCTGCTGTGCTTTCCAACTCGACACGTGTGGATTTGAGTCTCTTTCCCAGAGTGGGGTCTCTCTCCCCTTTCTGTCCAGATGAGCAAGTACGATCCTTAAACCCTCTTGGCCACAGATGGCTTTTTTCCCCTTCCGTTCCTCCCCAGCAGCAGTTTATGTAGAACGTGGCGTGCTGCCAATTTTTTTTCCTGTTTTT
>NW_024349798.1:14373795-14547520 GCF_902729225.1 Pteropus medius
GTTTTTTTTTTTTTCCTTTCTTTTCTGTTTTTTTTTTGGCACACATCAGCACTGCAGACTTATGTGATGAGGCCACTTCCCCATCACCCCACTGCACTCAGGGGTCATTTCCCCTATCTTGTTTCACCCAGCCCAGTGGGGTGTGAAGTCAAATCAAGTAGCCCCTCCTCCTTCCCCACCCTTCCCCTGCAGGTGGTCTCCCCCAATGTGAAGCCTTAGTCACGGTGTGTGCAGGGCTTCATCAGTCATTCCACTTTCAGCCAGTCCCAAGCTCCCAGTGGGACCCTGGATTTCATTTGCAGAACCATCTCCTTGCTGCCCCAAAGAGAACTTTTTTTTTTTTTTCCCCGCATTACTTCAGGACCAGTTCTTTTTTTTAGAACACCCAGCCTGAAGTGGGGGGGTGTTGGTTTGGGGGGATTCTTTCTCATCGGGGTAGGGAAGGGGAGACATAACAGGAACCAGGCTTGGGGTGGGGCTGTCGAGTACACTGATTTCTAGGAAACTTTTTTGGGAGGTGGTGAAGAGACTGACAGACCTTCGTACCTGGAAGGTGAAGAGCGTTTTTATGTGCCCCGGTTTCTTTCTTAGGAACTTAAGCTAGAGCAGTGGTTTTCACCAGGGAACATTTGTGCCTCCCAGGGACGCTTTGCGACGTCTGCAGACATGTGTGGTTGTCACAGCTGAGGTGGGGGCAGATGCCTCGTGCACCTAGAGACCAGAGATGCCCCCCCGAACACCCTGCAGTGCACAGCCCGCCTCCCCCGCCCGCCTCCCCCACCTCCCTGCCCTCCACCAACAGCCTCATTCCGCCTCACCAGGCAGGTGAGGAACTCTGCCTCATCTCAGGCCACTCCAGAGCCTTCCTCGTCATCTTGGGAAAGACCTCCGATTCCACAATGGGTCTGCTTTTTCAGAGCCTGTTTGTTTTGCATTCTCAACCTCCTGACCTATTTTTTTCCTTTTCAGATTTATGCTGAAATTTTTTTTTTTTTTTTTTTACCAATTATAAAATCAGTGCGTGCTCATTGTAGACAAATGCAGACTGCAGAAAAGCGCAGGGAACCAGGAACAGGAACACCCCCCCTCCCGCCACCCAGAGGGGACCGCGGTGGCGTTTGGCCTCCGTCCCACCCGCCTTTCCTAGGCCTCTTTCCCTGGCGGTCGGGGTCATAAGCGCCTCCCCGTGTTCCAAACCCTGTCGGAAACCCCGAGCAGCCGCCGGAGAGCCCGTCCGCAGGCCGCGCGTTCCTTCGGGCTGTCCTCACCGGCCATATTTCTCCCTCTTGAGCACGAAGAACTCAAGGGCCCCATCGGGGAGGGGAAGGTCAGGCGACGCGGCCGGTCACTTCCGTTTTTGGGCAAAAACGAGGCGTTGACTGCAAAGCGGTGACTTGGATCCTTCTCTCAAGGGAGGCTTGCCCGCTGGCCCTTGCCCAGATGGAGTTCCAGAACCTTCTTGAGTAAAGGCAGTGCTGCTGGAATAAACAGCCTGTGAGAGGCCAGCGGCGGGCCGAGTGCGCTGCCCAGGCTTCGCAGCCCCACACCCGGCGGGCGCTTAGACGCGCTCAGGGAACAGTCATTGGATCTCAGGTTTCATGCCTTTGCTTTAAAAGAATTATTATAGCATCATTTGTTTATCCCCCCCTACCCTGCTTTATTTTTCTCTGTAGCACTTATCACTGTCTGACAGCAAATTCCGGATCTAAGTTGTTTATTGTTTCTCTGTCCCCGCTTGGAATCGAAGCTCCACGAGGGCTTGTTGGTCCCCTCTGTATCCCCAGGACTGAGAACAGTGCCATATCGTAGACACTCCGTAAATGCGTTGAGTGGACGAACGGATGAATTACTCCTTGACTGTTTAAGTCTTGCCCCGCGCAAGCAGTCTGTAGGTCTGTGGGCGTGGGACAATAACACAGCTCCATACATATCCCAGATTAGAAGAAATACGAGCCGATTTTACTCCTTTCTCTCAGGGCCGGTTTAGAAGTCAGCTTTGTGGGTACGGGCTATGAGGTGGCACCACTGTGGCTGTTGTGATGCTCCTTCTGCTTGTTCATCTGGCAGTTCGTTGGTTAACCTGTCCATCAGAGGTACCCAAGGTGCCTGTAGTTTGCCACAGGGACCCCTGATACTAGAGCCACTGTGCAAAATGGCGTTTCTTGAATTGTGCAGTGCACATCCTGTGCAACCTAACATGGCCATCCAATGCGCCGGGCGCTTGGAAGAAAGTGGTGGCTGAGACCCAGTCCAGCTCACAGTTCGATGGGGGTGACACACTAAATAATCAAGGACGTCTTAGTGTTGGAGGCCAGCCTGGGAGGCCGTGAGAAACACGAGGAGGGGTGGGGTCCTCCTCCTAGCCTGGGAGGGTCCAAGATGGTATCTGAGCCAAGTCACCTTCTCGTCCCCGTTTCTTGGCTCCATGTGTAGCCGGCTCAGAGTGAGGTTTGAAGTCCTTGAAGAACTAAAGGGTGTGAGCTGGAACTGAGGCCTGTGCCACCTCCCAGCCGCCACACCTGCCCTGTCACAGTGTCTTTCTTTCTTTCTCTCTCTCTGCTGCCGTGAAATCAGGCGTAAAGACAAAAGGTTGGTCTGCATTTTTCTAGCCCTGTTTATGTTTAAACACTTACGCTTAAACACTTAAACACTTAGGCTTTTTATGTTTAAACACTTATAACTTTTGGAGAAAGGGGCCAGCTTCATGCAGCGTGCTTCTGCGGGCTCTACCCGGGATATGTGTGATGGGGAGACCGAGGCACAAACGCAGCAGGTCCCTCAGCCATCCTCGCCCCTCACCCTTAAGAGAAGACATCCATCCACCCCCTCTGGGCATTTAAGCAGGGGCTCAGGGAGGGAGTTTTTGCCTCGGTTCTTAACACTTTCTTGGATCTTGTGAATTCCCAGGCGACAGTGAGGTGGACACGGAAGAGGAAGGTCAGTGACGCTTGGGCTAGGAGTGGCTGTGCTTGCAGAATGAGGTTGTGGATGGACTTGTCCTGTCTCCGCATGCTGGGGGAGGGGCCCCTGAACGTCTGCACTCACACCCCCTCCCACTGTTCCTCTAGCAGACCTCTGTTGGGCACCTGCTATGTGCCAGGCTTTCGGGTGGCCACTTGGGTGTACAGTTCGAATCTCCAGCTCTCTGCTTGTCAGCTAGGTGACCTTGGCTAAGCTTTACTGTCTCAAAGGTCAGATGACGATGACCAGCATGCCTTGAAGGAGATGCTGGTTGCGAAACGCCTGGCACATGGTAGATGAACAATGAGTGGCAACAGTTTGATGGTTACACCTCCTGGGTGTGGTCAAGACCCAGGCAGGCCACGACAGTGCAGGTGATGAGGGCCTGATGCAGTGACCACAGGTGGCTGTGGGCACCCACAGATGAGATGTCTTCTAGCAGGATTTCCACAGGAAGAGCTGCCCTGTCCTCCTCTGGTGAGGTCACGGCCCAAAGTGGCCGTGGAGCAGGCCCATCCCCCCTGCCTTTCATGACCAGCAGTGTGTGGCTGAAGGTCCAGACAGAAGGCCCTTTTGCAAGCCGCGGAAGCTGGCTCTGGCCGCTGAACAACGAGGGTGTTTACTGAAAGGTCACCAGGTGGCTTAGAAACCAAAGGCAAAACTGGACAAGCTCAGGACTTGGGAAACGGGAGCCCTGGGAAAGATTCCTCGAGGACGGATCAGTTGGAACTATCTTTGGTCCTTGCGGGGCCCGTGACAGTTCAAAGTCCTGGGGGAGGGGTTCTGATGGGCTGACCTCGGGCAGCTCCCCACTTGGCTGGGGGAACCCGGGGCACCCTAGGGCACAGACAGGCCTGCTGAGACCAAAGGACGAGGGGCAGGGCTAATCCCCTGCGGAGAAAGCCGAGGGGATGGCAGGCCTGCTCACGTGCACCCTGCCCCTCCTGCGTTCCGAGCCCCTCCCCTTGTGCCGGAGAATTTTCTGGCTGCCCCAGTTGGTGCACCAGCCTGTGGGCTCATCAGGTTGAAAAGAGGAGGCAGCCACAGGAGGCCACCGCGGGGGCTCCCGTCCGTGCCCAGTGGCTGCTGCTGAGTAAGGAGCGGGAGCAGGGGAGGCTGGGGCCTACGCAGGGCGGCCCGGGCAGCAGGAGGACAGCGTGGCCCTGAAGCCCCCGCTCCCAGGACAGGCGTTGCTGGGAGTGTGTTTGCAGACAGCCCCATCCCTGCACAGAGTAGGAAGGTCGGGGCCAGGCCCAGGCCCCCGATGCGGGCACGTGTGTGAGCACTGCGCGTGTGGCCGTGTGGGCCGCCCTGCCTGTTAGCGCCCTCCTTCCTCGTTCAGGTTAGCATTCTTTTTTTTTTCAATTTAAGAGAAAAAGATGCCGCCACGGAATGTTTAGAGCAGTGATTCTCCATCCTGGCTGTGCTCCAGAATTATCTGTAGGACACGTTTAAAATGCAGATAGCAATGAGCACAGTGGTGCCTTTGCCCTCAACGAGGGCCATGCCTGACTCGTTCCTCCTCTCGCCTGTGAGGGTCGGTGCTGAGGTGACTCCCACTTTGCTGATGCAGCCGTTGAGGCTCAGAGAGGTGAATCGCTTTCCAAGTACACACAGCTGGGAAGCGAGAGAACACTTCATACCTGACTGTGCTCTGACTCGGCACGGGGGCCCCCGTCTGCCTGGCAGAGTCACTGCAGGCACCGGAGCTGGACCCCGGGTGTCCCCGGTGGTTGGTTCACAGCCAAGATTGAGAGTCACGGCTCAGAGGTCCCCCACCCTAGGAACGAACCCCAGCTTTCTGTCGTCTTTGTTTTTCCCATGGCCGTCACCCCAGAGAGCCTGTCTTTCTGTATTAAGCTTTCATGCATGTCCTGTGAGCATGGTCCCAGGTCACCCCGGCTGTGTATTTATCCCCTTCTGTAACTTCTCTCCTGCATCCCTCCCCTCCTTCGGCCCTTGGGAGCCGTAGATTGTGCTTCTCTCTCATACTCTCTCCCAGCACCAGAGAGGAAAGCAGCGCAGTCAGGGGCAGGAAATGCATCACCGCGGACTTGGGAAGATTAAAGGAGATAGTGTGTTTCAGCCCAGCACTGCGGGCAAGCACTCATTGGTGAACGCAGCCATACCGTCGCTGAGGTGGTGGTGATAAATGTTGAGTGGGTGCTTCCTGGGATTGGGGCACATGGCTGGCTGACGTGTGCCCCATGGTGGCCGTAACAGTTATTAAAATACTTCCTTACTATTGGGGAAGCAGCCGCTGCCCCAGGTCCCCCCTACTCTGGACCTTCTGTACCTCCTTGTCATGCAGCCTCCAAAGGGTTAACTCTTGGCATGGCCGGGGACCCCCTGGGACTCTACTGGCCAGTGCCAAAGCTGATTGTGAATTTATTCTGAGTGCCGCCTCCGCTGAGGGTGCTTGGGGACCAGAGGGCTGTGCCTTTCCCCACTGCATGGTTCTTTGCATCCTGGCCCCTTTAGCCAAACTTCGTGGAGCAGAGAGACTGACTGTCAGAGGAATAAGACTGTACCTGTTGCCGCAGGCTCTGGGCACATGCTCAGGCCCAGCGCCCTCAGCTAACAGGGCCCGAGACAATGGTGAAGCACCATCCCAGCCCCCAAGGAAACCAGCTAACTAGTAGTTAGCTAACTGGTAATTGGCTCCTGCACCCAGCTGGGAGCCTGCTCGTGGCCTCAGCAAAGCAGGTCTTGGCTTTCTGAGCTTCCTGGGGGCCAGATTATCTGCCATCTCCCCTCTAAGTGACACGTTTTCCTTGTCTTTGGTTTTGGCGTTGGTCTTGAAACCACGATCCCGCCCCCTTTCCCGCCAGGTTTAGGGGGCACGAGCGTCCCAGGGAAGGAAATGAAGCAGATGGAGAATGGCATGGTGGTGATGGACTCCGCAGGGAGGCAGCTGCAGAGGTAAGGGCCGGGACGAGGGCCCGCTGCTATGGGTTCTCCACGCACCCCGTTCTGCTCCCACTGCCTGTGGGGAGAGAGGAGGGACAGGGTGCCATCTCAAGGCTTAGCTCCGTGTCTCTCACAGCCTGCAGCCAAGGTGTCGCCCACGCTGGGGGCTGGGGTCTTATCCAAAGGCTCGGTCTAGGGGTGGATCCACGTGGGCCCTCCCATAGCTATTGGCAAGACTCAGCTCCTCAGCTCCTAACCAGCCGCAGGCCTAGAAAGCCCCCGGCGCCCAGCTCCCAAGGCCCCTGCAGCCCAGATGCTTGCCTCACCGAGGCAGGCAAACCAGGAAGCAGTCGAGAGAGTGGGTGACCAGACAGATCACACTCCATCCCCTCTGCTTACGTGGGTCAGAGCCATGGCTGAGAGGAATGTTCTTGTGTGCTCGCTCGCTGGCATGCCTGCTCTCTCACACACCCACACACACCCACCCACGTCATTCCCCAAGGTTCCAAGTCCCCAGGGAACAGAACTGCCTGGGGCAGGAAAGACCTCTGGGTCACATGACCTGTGGTAATCTGTGGTGGTCTGCATGAAGCCGGTGACCACTGCTGGGCAGGAAAAGCGTTGTGAACAACGCCTGCGTAAAGGAAGGTTCTTCCGTGGGGCCCCGGAGCACGCCCCTTCCGCTCCCAGCAGCATCTGTAAACCCCTTTCCCAGCCTTCCCTCCAATGACACCCACATGCCTCGCTTTCCCCAGACAGCTCAGCAGCTCCTCCTCCTACAGCGGGGACGTCGGCCGGCACCACAACAACCCCGCCGAGCTGCAGAAAGCCGGGGCCAAGAAGGAGGAAAGCTGGAAGCTGATGGAGGCGGACAAGGCTCAGACAGGGCAGGTGAGGAGCGGCTCCCTGAACAAGCGCGAGGGCCGGCATCGACGGCGCGTCCGTGCGTGCCGGGCCCGTGCGGAGCGTGCTGCTCGTAGTAACTCGTGTCTTCGTCACGAGGAGCCTATAGAGGTACTGTTTTAAGTACAGGGAATCGAGGTCCCGAGAGCCTCGGCGACTCACCCAGGGTCGCAGCCGGTGAGTGGCAGAGCTGGGATGTGAACCCTGGCGGTCGAACTCTAGGGTTGGCCCTTGTGGTCTCTGCCGTTCGGACTGCCACCTCCTCTGAGCAGCTGGGGGCTTCTCGTCAGCGGTAGGTGACGTGGACGCTTTGAATCAGGGTTCGGTGGCCTAGGAGATGGTTTCAGGCTGCCACAGGCTCTGCGCTGAAGGACGTTCAACGACGTAGTCAGAGAACATTTTTCTTCGCTTCTCCTTTAGCCCTTGCGACGATGTCAGTGAGACTCTCAGCTGGTCGCCAGCCCGTCTGTAATACCTCACCATCTTAGTCTGTTTGGGCTGCTGTAATAGGATCTCATCGACTGGCTGGCTTAGAAACACATGTATTGTTCGCATGTCTGGAGGCCCCAAGTCCGAGATCAAGGCCCCAGCGGATGCAGTGTCCGGCGAGGGCCCGCTTCCTGATCCACAGACGGCTGCCTTCTTCATGTGTCCTCACGTGGCACAAGGGGTGGGGGAACTATCTGGGGTCACTTTTACGAGGGCGCCGATCCCCTTCACGACCTGATCACCTCCCAGAGGCCCCACCTCCTTACAGCCTCACCTTGGGGGTTAGGATTTCAACACAGGAATTTTGTTGGGGACACAAACATTCAGGTCTCTAGAGCGAACAGTCACTCACTTTTCTTTGTAACAAGCAGAGTGGGTCTCAAGCTCTTGTGTTTTTTTTTTCACTATTTATCTATTTGGGGCAGGCGTCAATCATTTTCCCCTTGTGGCAGTGATCCAGAGTTTATTTTTAAAAACAAATGTTTTGTTTTGTTTTTAGAGCACAGGGAATAGAATTTTTAAGGTAAAAAATAAGTATACAGATAAAGAAAAACAAACAACCCATGAAAGGTGGTCAGGGACATGTGGGGGTGGGGGCAGTCCTGTCTCAGACTTCCCTGGACGTGTCCGTTATTCCCGGGACCCTCTGTCCCTGGCTTCTGCCCTCATCTTGCCGTCACGCCCATGGCCGGGGACAGAGGTGGCTGTAGTACGTCCTTCCTCCTTGCCCTTGCTGACCCCAGGGAGCCAAAGAAGGGACCCCAAATCAAGGACCTCAGAAGGAAGGGCCAGAGATGCCAGACGCATTTCATCCCACAGCGCCCAGAGGACGTGAGAGCAGAGATGGGGGTGGGGCTTGTCCCTTGCCAGAGTCGGGTCAGGAGCGGGGCCAGGCTCAGCCACCTGGTCACTTTGGCCTCCCACGTGGCCACGTTCCCCTGCTCGTGAGGAAGGAGTGCCGCAGAGTCACCGCAGGGGCGGCAGGCCGCTCAGCCGCGTGAGGGCCCGAGCGGGTGAAATAACCCCGTTCGCTGCTCCGACCCCCTCCCCGCCACTGCAGTCAGAAGAACAGACTTGAAAAAGAAACGTGGAAAGGAAGCACGCAGTTGTACGTCAGACTGCCGGTCTCTCTCCCGCCACCTTTCAGCCAGACTAATTCAGACGTGACTTTTATGACCCCAAATCCAGCGTGCAAAGCTCGACATGACAGTGAGCACACCTGAGGAACCTGGAGTTTGCCGAAACCAAGCCCAGCAGGGGCGGAGACCTTGACTTGATCTGCTGCTGACTTTGACCCCTTCTCGTGGTCCCATGAAGCTCCCCAACTCGCGGGGCGGGCGTCACGGGTGTGAGCATGGGCACTGACCCGGGCTGGGTGCACTGTGTAAAACGCCTGCTCTCGCGTGGCCTCCAGGTCAAGCTGTCCGTGTACTGGGACTACATGAAGGCCATCGGACTTTTCATCTCCTTCCTGAGCATCTTCCTTTTCCTGTGCAACCACATTGCTGCCCTGGTCTCCAACTATTGGCTGAGCATCTGGACCGATGACCCCATCGTCAACGGGACCCAGATGCACACCGAAGTCCGGCTGGGCGTCTACGGGGCCCTGGGCATCTTGCAAGGTAGGGGCCGCCCCCGCATCCTCCCCCACCCCACCTGATTTTTGCACTTGGAACCGCATCCATGTCTTATTAGAGAATTGGTCCCACCCCCGACCTCACTTGTCAACATTCTGTAAACCTCCAACCAAGCCGAACCCAGACGAACGGTGCCTGTTGCACAGTAGACCCTCAGCTATTTGTGGAATGAATGCTCCTTGGGTGCTTTGTTTCACGGGGCCCCCTTATACTGGGGAGGGAAGTTGAGGAAGAGAGGCCACCCAGAGCTTGGGTGAGCAGGGGCCCTGACCATGGGGCCCAGTTGGGGGGAAGGCACTTCTGCAAAGTCTCATCTGGGGACTTTTACCTGCTGCCTGACAGCGAGAATTAGTTTATACTCGTGGTTTTTAACTCAAGGACGTTTGGCAGCGTAGGGACATCTTCTCGGTTGTCACAACTTCCGAATGAGGCCAGGGATGCTGCTAAAGCGTCTTGCAATAGACAGCACAGCCCCCACGTCAGTAGCGAGGTTGAGAAACTCTGCCGTACCCACTTCTTGTGGTCTCATGAGGCTCCCCAAACCAGCACTAGTGCTAATGGCTAATGTCTGCTGAGCACTTACTTGGTTCCTGGTTCTGTTTTAAACACTTTCACATGCTTTAACTCATTTTACCCTTGAAGCAATCCCATGAGGTAGGAGCTACTGTTTTCCCTGTTTTTAGAAATGCAGAAACTGAGAGGTTAAGTAAGTTGCCCAAGCCACAGAGCCAGTATGTGGCAGAGCTGGCGTTGACGGAGGCAGAGTGCGGCTCAGCCACTCGTCCCTGCCCTCCGCTCGGCCCCCTGCCGCTGCGGAGGTTAACGCCAGAGTGTTCGTAGGTGTCACCGTGTTCGGCTACTCCATGGCGGTGTCCATCGGGGGTATCTTGGCCTCCAGCCGCCTGCACCTGGCCCTGCTGCAGAACATCCTGCGGTCGCCCATGAGCTTCTTCGAGCGGACGCCCAGTGGGAACCTGGTGAACCGCTTCTCCAAGGAGCTGGACACGGTGGACTCGATGATCCCGCAGGTCATCAAGATGTTCCTGGGCTCCCTGTTCAATGTCGTTGGCGCCTGCATCATCATCCTGCTGGCCACGCCCATCGCGGCCGTCATCATCCCACCCCTGGGCCTCATCTACTTCTTCGTCCAGGTGAGACGTGGGCTCCTGGTGTCCAGAAGGAGCCCTGTGGTGCGCTGTGCCCCGGTGTGAGCCAGGGGCTCGCCTCACCGTGTCACGTCCCCAGCATAGAGCTGTCGAGGGTTTGCTGGGGCGGGCGTTAGATTTGTCGCCCTTGGTTTTGAATATCTTAGCTGATTGTTTTCAGCTTGTGGTTACCCAAATGTCCTTTTTTCTAATAATAAGTTTTGTTTTTGTAGCTGTACATCATAAAAGAAAGAAAAAACTGTAGCTATAAAGATAACCTTGGTTATTGAAATCTCTTGAAGAATTGTATGAAATTCTCTGGTTTCTAAGCCCCCTGCAGATAATGGAGATGGGAATAACAGCAGCTTAAACAAGACAGACGTTTATTTTTCTCTCCCGTAATAGAAATATAGAGGTAGACCATCCAAGGCTGGTATGGCAGCTCCATGAGTCCGTTAGTCCGCCAGACTCTTTCACTGTGTTTTTGTTCTGTCTTTGCATAAGCTTTTCATTCTTAAGCTCCAGCCATCACTTCCGTATTTCATAAAACGAGACCCAGGAAGAGGAACAGGCAGGGGAGCATGAGTCAGCATCACTCGTGGCTTCTTAGGCTTCAGCACAGACGGCGTGTCCAGCTGACAGATGAGCGTGTCGAGGCCCACCTAGCAGGGCTGGGAGTGTGGACTCAAGCACGTTTGATTCCCACACTCATGCTGACAGTCATGGCGCCGCCTGCCCTTTCTTGCCCCTGAAGCCTTAGCTGCAGCACGCTTGCTAGTGGGGGACAGTGGTTTAGACGGGAGCCTGATGACTGCAACGCAGACCGAGTGTTACGGCGCGAACGATTCTGAGACCCACGGAGCCAATTGAGATTAATTATGAGCCTTTATTAGCCGGCCGGCGACTGACTCTCTACCACACAGGGCTAGAGGAGATCAGCCCCGAGCTTTCAGAGCAGGCAGCTGATAAAGCTCAAGACCATATCCTGGTGGTCTCCTGAACAAGCCAGCAGATTACAGAAGTGGAAGTTGGCTTTTAGCATATCTTTGCCCGGAACAACACCCTTAATTAACAAGTAAATGGATTACAGAAGCAGACATTGGCCATCTACATATTTTATACAATACACTTCCTAAACCACACACAAGCAAGTAGGACAACTTCTGATATCTAAAGATATTTCTTACCTGTAGCTGACTTAGCTAGTTTGCTCACTTGAAAATTTTCCACCCTTAACACGAGTAAGAAATTGCAAGTGCGCCACACCCCGCAGCACCCTGGGGCTTGCTGACGGCGGGGTCCTGGAGGCCTTGGTCCGGTCGGCCACCGCGCAGTGTTCCGTGACAGAATCTTATGTGTCTTTAACAGGGATGGTTAGGAAGACACTGTTGCAACACCACCGATGTTATTTCTAAACAACAAAGGAAACGAATTTGGCAAAGGTTCATGCTGTATGCGCACCGTCACTGTAACGAAGATGAAATACATTAACGTGCGTGCGTGGGCAGGCCTGGAAAGAGAGGCAGCAAAATGAAAGCATTGCCTGCCTCAGGGGCGGGGGGCGGAGTAGGGGAGAGGTTTGGTGTTTTGTTTTGTTTTTTAATGGCTTTTAGCTAAATGAGACAGCTCATCATGTCTCACTCCTCAGTATATATGCAAAAGAAATGAGAGAATGTATCTACTCCCCCACCAAAAAAAAAAGGGTGCTAGAATGTTCTTAGCATCTTGACTCACAATAGCCCCAAATTAGCAACAGTTCAAATGTTCATTGCAGGAAATGACTTAGCAATAAAAAGGAAGGGAACTCCTGCTACACACAGCATCGGTGAACCCCACAGAGACTGTCCTGATCAAAAGAAACCAGCCACGAAGGGTCCACACTGTGTGATTGCATTTCTGTGATGTTCAAGAACAGGCAAGACCACACGGTGACAGATGTCAGAATAGCGGCCATGGTGGCGACTGACGCCGCGAATTTCGTGGAGTGCTGAAAACGTTCTAGATTTCCATCAGGTAGCGAGTACGCCAGGAAACATAAACGTAAAAGTCCATCAAGCTGTAAAGGTTTAGGGCACTTTCCAGTGGGTGTACATTACAGCGAAAAGCCACTTTTTAATTGAGAGATAGGTGTGTATGGGTATATTTACACACACGCACACACTCTCTTTTTTTCGGAAAAAGACCAAAAAGGCTATACACTGAAATTTGAATAGTGCTTATTTATTTCAGGATATCGACTTAACGTAATGTTTTTTTTTTTTAATCTTCTTATTTCCATCACCCACCCCCCAAAATTTTAAAAACCGAATATACATGACTGTTTTAATTTAAAAGCAAGTTCTTTTTATAAAAAGGTAAGCTGGTCGGGTGGTGTGTGATTCTGTTGGGGCTTCCATGTTGCTGGTCTCTGAAGAGCAAGGAAATCCCACTGGGCGGATTACATCTCCTGAAAACGAATTTCAAAGGGCAGCTAATACCGTTTTTTAAAGATCAGATTATTCCTTAACAAAGCTTTGTCTCGAGTTAGATTTTTACGGTAAATAAAACTCTGAGGACCTGAAAAGCGGAGTCAGTTGAGCAGGCAGAACACTTTAGAACTATTTTCCGTCCGGATGTTTAGAAAGAAAGCCAGTGAGAGGGGGTGATGAGGGTGGACCCCCAGGGCCCTGGGTCAACGCCATGGGATCTGGATTTCATTCAAGGCAGGGGAATCGCCGGAGGAGAGATGTCATCTGACCCACGTTCAGGAAATTGGCGGGACACCCGTTCTGGGACTGCCCAGGTTGGCGTGGTCCCTGGGTTAGCTTTCAGAGATTTGGGGGCCCCAGAAGGGTACCCAACTGTGGATTCAAATTACTGTGTGAACTGCCATCCAGGAAGAAGCTGTTCGGTATCCTCCGTGGAAGACCTTTGCCCCAGGATGGCCCAGGACACCTGTCACAGGGCAGGAGGCAGGCTAGCCAGGTCCCTGACTAGCTTTTGTTCAATCGTCCGGCTCTGTTTATAAAGCAGCTGCTCATGCATTCTGTCTTCAGCACTTGTGTGATAGGGACCCTCGGTCTCACCTGTTCCATTTGTACAAACGAGGAGACTAAGGCCGAGAGCTCAGGTGACCTCAGATGAGCAGTCCAGTGTCTGTTCACAGCTCCTCGAAGCCCCTCGTGGTGATCTGCTTTTGCTCCATCTGGGTTCGAATCCCCTCTCTGCCACTTTCTAGAGGAAGAGGTCGGCTAACTTCCTTGTGCCTGTTTACTGGTGATGAGAAAGGAATGGGCACCTCAGAGGTTTGCGGTGAGGATTCAATGAGCCGATACATGCGAACGTATTTAAAACAGTGCCTGGGAGGGTGGGCTCTATGTACATGTTAGTTATTGTCATTGTCGTCACGGTCGTCGTGATTGTCGGCCCTGTGCCTGCAGCTCTCCAGGTGAGGGGAGACACCTGTTAAGAGCGGTCCAGCTCCAGCCTTTTGCCTCCTAGAGCCCTCAGTTATGCCCACATGTCCTCCAGCGCCTCCCTTATCCATTCTCTCCCCGCAGAGGTTCTACGTGGCCTCTTCCAGGCAGCTGAAGCGTCTCGAGTCGGTCAGCCGCTCCCCGGTTTACTCCCACTTCAACGAGACCTTGCTGGGTGTCAGCGTCATCCGGGCCTTCGCGGACCAGGAGCGCTTCATCCGCCAGAGTGACCTGAAGGTGGACGAGAACCAGAAGGCCTATTACCCCAGCATCGTGGCCAACAGGTGGGGGCGCACAGGCCCGCGGAAGGGGGGCACAGGAAGTGTGGAGGGTGTGAAGACAGACCCTGGCCCTCCCATGGACAGAGTAACCGTTAAAAGCAGACGGGCACTGTGAGCGTCCCGCACTCCAGGGGCCTTTAAGTTACAAGGACAGAGGGTCGCACTGGAGCAGGAAGTACTGCAGGAACTGGACAAGCTCAGCGGTGACAGTCACGTTCCGCTGTTGAGTATTTTCCTACCATGGATCACCCCTCACCCGCCACCTCCCCTGATAAGTGCAGGAAGCAATTTCCTCGTATTGGGTTGAACCACGTGAAATTGCCGTCCGAGCTGTCCAGGATGTTGGATAGTATTAATCAAAACAAAAGAGACAGAAGTTGCTAATCATTGGCCAAATCGAGAAAAGTGTCAGATTTATTTCTAAAAGAGTGTCCTCCTCGCTCACTTGCGTCCTGATGTAGTTTTTGAGATGTGGGGTGGAAAATCCTGAGGCGGAGGTGGGGTGGGGACTAACGGCATCCTGACAGAGACCCATCAGAACCCACCGGCAGCCCGTCCAGCATACACAGTACAATCCTGTAGTGTAAGAGTGGCCGGGAGACCGTGGGTTACTGGAGACCGTGCCTTCCCTGGCGGAATTCCTAGGGCGTTTGTCGCCACCTGGGTCTGTCTGTGAGGGTAGCCCACCCCTGTGAAGGTTAGTCACGTGGGCCTTCAGGTCTGTGTGGGAAAAAGGCTGACCACACCACTTCCCTAGACGAACATTCCTAATGCTGTGTGATATCCTGCAAAAGGTAGCTTTAAACCGTTAAAATATCTGTATTTTAAAAGATAAAATACGCTTTAATGATTCTGAGATGAGGGTGACCTGGGCTTGGGAACATTCACGGCCTCACCGAGAGCGGTGGCTTATTTCTCCCTCTCCCCCTGCCCCTCTGCCAAGAGAAGGTTATTTAAATCCGTGGTGCCTCTCACAGTTGATGGCTTCTTAGTATGTAGGAGTGTTCGAGGACATCTTTTTTCAAAAGTGCATACACGGGTATATTTTAAAGGTTTCAGTGACAAAACGCTGGTTTTTAAAAAGGCAAGCTTCAGATTTCTGGGGACACTGCTTCTGGAGAACTCCCTGGTAATCGCTGGAGTTGCCAGATGAATAAGGAATGACTTCAGCCCTTCCCCTCCCTGTGCCCAACGAGCAAGGCAGAGAAGGCCTCGCTCAGAACTGTCAGGGATTATTTCAGTTCGCAAAGTGACCCCCTTTTGGAACCGGAAACCTAGCCCCTGAAAAGCCGACTCCAAGCGCATGTGTCTGTCCACCTACCTGTGTGCCCCCTGCAGGTGGCTGGCCGTGCGGCTGGAGTATGTCGGCAACTGCATTGTCCTGTTCGCTGCCCTCTTCGCCGTGATCTCCCGGCACAGCCTCAGTGCTGGCTTGGTGGGCCTCTCGGTGTCTTACTCGTTGCAGGTAAGAAAGGGTGCTCTTGCTGGATTTTCCATTTCTCTTAACGAGGGAGCCAGTCGTCGGGTTCTTGGGCCTTTGCTTTGGGCCCCTGTGGGCATGGTGGATAGGAAGGGGTTTGGGCGGAATGTGAGGAGCGAGTCGAAAGCCCAGTGACCGACTGGAGCAGGACAGAAGTTACACGTGTGTCCCGGATGCCTCCAACTCCAGGAGAAAAATGCTTTTTAACGCTATGAATTTCCCTCGAAGCCTTGTTTAGCTGCATCTCCCCAATTTTGATACGCTGTGTTTTCCTGTTATTATTTAGTTCAAAATACTGTCTCACTTCCTTTCCGACTACATGTGGCCCCTGAGGGGTTTCGAAATGCGGTTACTTGCTCAAGAGATGCAGCGGGGCCGGTCGGGGTGAAGGTTCCACGTGGGATTGCCATTCACTGTACCTTTCTCAACTGGAATATTTCCTAACTCATAATTACTGCATGAAAAGAAAGCAACCCAAGCTCGCTCTAGAAGCTCTGCGTGACTTCTCTACTTGCAGGTCACTGCCTACTTAAACTGGCTCGTTCGGATGTCGTCGGAGATGGAGGCCAACATCGTGGCTGTGGAGAGACTCAAGGAGTATTCAGAAACCGAGAAGGAGGTAGCTGGAGCAAGGCCCTGGCCCGACCTGTTGGCCTGATCTTTGGTGTACCTTTACGCAAAAGAACCCTCTGAGCCAAACCACGTTTGCCTGCACCGGGCGACCTCTATCTGACAAAAATAACGTGACGTGTTTTTATGGGGGACTTCTATTATGGACAAGGAGACTAGTTTCCTCTTTAAGTAGGTTTTAAAATGAAGTACAAATGAGTTGATTAAAAGTATTCGAAGTCAATGATAAGAGAATCGGTCCACGGATGTTGCAAACATCATGATCTTCGTAAGGAACGGACCCAAGTGTGGGACACTCTGCAGTTACCGTTTATAGATGGAGGAAAGGTAGTCTAGGGAGGCGCGGTGGCTGATCCCACGTGGTCAGGAGCGCGATGTCCCTCCAGCCTTCATTGCTACATCGTCCCTAATAACGGCCTCATTTGCCCGCACGCCATCGCCAGTAGCAGCAGCAATGATAACGAGAGTGACAGTGATGCCATCTGCCCCGGCAGATGCCACTGCTCCGTGCGACTCCTCCACTGAGTGCTCCACCACCAGGACTAATGATGGGGACCCACCGTGTGCCCCTGTGGAGGCGTCAGGCCCTGTCCTGCACGTTTTGCCCAGAGTAATTCACATAATCTTTACACAGCCTCAAAACCCACGTCCTATTATTACCCCTGTTTTACAGGTGAGGAAACTGAGACACGAAGAGGTTAAGTTACCTGTCTAAGATCACGTGGCTGGGAACTGGCAAGCTCAGAATTTTGGGTCTGTGCCACCGTGCACCCCGCCCCCCAAGAACGTGCCCCTTGGGGATGAGACCAGGGTGGGCCCGATTAAGCTCTGTCTTAAAGTATCTACAGAGGTGACCTATGCCCCCGGGGCTTTCCTGCTCTGATTCACACAGTGACTCAGGTCCCAGATCACCAGAGAGCATTACTCAGAACGGTGTGAGCGCCCCCTGTGAAAGTGAGGTGCATTACACTAGGAGTTTCCCACCTATTTAAAGTACGAGATTCAATTTATTAAAAAATATATATTTTTTTTTACTTGTTTTACTTCTTTTAAATATTTATTTTTATATTTCTAGAATATACGAGCATATTTGAAAAATACAAGAGAAAAGTAAAGGGCCCTACCATCATTAATATATTTTTTTATTTGCGTGTTAATAGGTTATATGTTATATAGACCCCTCTGTGTTCTTACATCATGACCCTTTCATTTATACAGACAGATTATAAAAGAGAAAGATACTTGTCAAAAATAAGATAAGATAGTTATGGGGAAGAAAGGGTGAAAGTTCTCCTTTATAGTTCTCTCCATCCCTCTCCTTTCCCCAAAGACAGCCCCAAACCTGGCCCAGAGCATGTCCAGTTGTAGACCTCAGGAAGCGCTGGACTGAACTCAGAAGCTTTTCAAATAGGGGCCGCGTGACCCTGGGCAAGTCACCTGCCCTCTCTGTGTCTCAGTTTTCTCGTGTGTGAACTGGGGAATAATGAAAGGCCCCCACTTACGGTGCCGTGGTGAGGATCACACAGACGTGGCGGAGTGATCGTCGAGTGTTAGCTGTCCCTTTCATTATTGTGCTTCAGACCTAGAAGGCAGTCGGCCCTCGTGTCTGTTCAGAGAAGACCACCATTCGTTCGTTGATTCAGTCCACGGTTACTTATTGAGCGTTTACTATGTGCTCTGGGCCCTGGGATATAACCGTGAACAGGCAATAAAAGAACCTGTCCGCATGGAGAGGTTATTCGGGTGGGCATGGGCGACAACATAGAAATACATACTTAAATGAATGAGGCAGGGGCGAGGAGAGAGGGCTGCAAGGCTAGGAGGGCGGTCCGAATTGACCGGACATCTGCAGGATGACAGGGAGCAGGCCGACCGGGGAGACTGGAGAAGAGCGTCCCAGGCAGAGGAAGCTGCAGTGCAAAGGCCCAGAAGCAGGGAGTGTGGGTGCGTCAGATAAATCGCCCCGATGTCAGTGTGGGGAGCAGAGTGAGCGGGAGAGAGGGAGGTGAGGTCGGAGGGGTCGTGGAGGCCAGCTCACGTAGAGCCTTGGGGCACTCGAGATGAACCTCCGATTCCTTATTCACGTCCCACCCCCTTCTCCCCCCACCCATCGCAGGCTCCCTGGCGGATCGAGGAGATGGCTCCGTCCAGCACCTGGCCACAGGTGGGCCGGGTGGAGTTCCGTGACTACGGCCTGCGTTACCGAGAGGACTTGGACTTGGTTCTCAAGCACATCAACATTACCATCGATGGAGGGGAAAAGGTGGGTGCACACTGTCCCCCCGCCCGTTCGCAGTAGAGTACAGGTTGTGCCCATGCAGGCGACACCAGCCTCGTGGCTCCCCCAGTCCACCGCGGCTCCACACCACCACCAGATGGGGTTGCCGGTCTTTGGAGAGGCTTGTGGAAGTAAACACTGCTCGGAGACTGTCCGACAGGGGTGCAGACTTGTAGCCTGAGGGCCAGATGAGGCCTATAGATAGGTCTTGAAAAAAATCCAAAGAAGTTGCAAATATTAAAAAAATCTCGAACGTTTTATATAAAAATCCATTTCCTGCTTTCCTTGAAAGATTGCAGTATCTAGCCGCTCTGGGCCCATCCATGCTCCCTGCCTGGCTCTTTCTAGACAAGACGTGAGCTTTTCAGTCCATGTGGTTCCTCCCTGCCCCATTCAGGTGCCTACCTGGCCTCTGTAGACACTGAGTTTGCAGTCTCTAGAATAGAAAGATGTCATCGTCACTGCTAGGGGTGGCTCAAGGGACACGTGAAATTGTCAGAATACCCTCGGTCCCAGGCGGTCCCTGGAAGGTGTCCTTCTTCCCCTGAGACCCTCAGGCCCTCGTCAGGAATTAGACCAAGGATCTTCCTGGCTGTTTTCCAGGGGACAATGCTGCCTTCATGACTCGTTAAACTGTCCCTAACACAAGGCTCGGAATGTCCTGTTCCCACGAGATAATTTCTCTAACTTACAACAAGGAGAACAGGGTGGGCAGTGTTCTCACTGAGGCTTTGTGGCTTATGTTATATCCTGAGACCGTGACGTCACTCTGTGACAAGACTGCCTCTTTTAAGAGCCCGGACGAGAAGGTCAGAGTTGTATTTGGACGATGGAAACGTCACTCATTGGCCATTGCACAGGGTGCCCCATTCCCCCAGGAGGAGATAAGGGGAGACCAGGTCCCAGACTCCTCCTTTTGTTCACACAGCTGGGGTTGGGGAGGGAGGACCTGCTTGAATCTTTGAGATACTTCAGCAGCTGCAGATGAGGAGCTCACCAGTGAAGAACTGTAAGACAGTGTGAAGGAGCTGATAATTACGTAACATTATCTTGAGTTGAAAATAACAGGGCCTCATTGAAAATCCCTCCTGCCTGATGCCTGTCCCTTTGGAGGTCTCTAGTAGCTTATAAAAAGAGCTGGCAAAGAAAAGGGAGTCCTTCCTGACCTTGGACCGTGCAGCCCCTCAAGCAGTGTCTCTGGGAAGCTGGTGAGGGAGAGGGCTCTGGGGCAGGAGTTAACCCTCCAGACAGCCGTGTCCCCACCTCACACTGGGCCCTTCCTGTCCCGCAGGTTGGCATCGTGGGGCGGACGGGAGCTGGGAAGTCATCCCTGACCCTCGGCTTGTTTCGGATCAACGAGTCCGCAGAGGGAGACATCATCATCGATGATGTGAACATCTCCAAGATCGGCCTGCACGACCTGCGCTTCAAGATCACCATCATCCCCCAGGTGGGGTGTGCGTGGGGCCGGGGGTGGGCGCGCCCAGCCACACTCAAAGCAGTGCGTGTGTCCTCAGCACAGATGGCCATTTGTTCCTACTTTAGTATTTTTGTTGGAATTAACGCTGTTTCTTCTCTCCCGACTCACTTCTTAGCATATAAACAGCAATGGGAACTAACTGAGCGTCACTCCCCAGAATTTCTCCTAAGATTCTGTTTTGGAGGGAGGGAGTGCAGAGGAACCCACAGCGTTTTACAATTAGGAATTACCGGCACCACACCTCCCTTCTGGAAGGTTCCCGACACATCTGCATATCGAAGGCTCTGGGAAGTCTTGCAAAAAAAAAAGTGATCTATTTTATTCCACCTAACCCAGGGCTTGCCAGACTTTTCTTCCCCCTCATAACTGACATCCCCAGAAACAGCGATTCCGAGGCACTCTAGGGCCTCGCTCATCCTGACCTTGCCCTGACCTTGCCGCCGCCCCTGCCCCGCCCCCGCCCGAAGCGATGTGAGCCTCACATGCAGTCCCGCCACCTTCTCTCTGAACAGGACCCCATTTTGTTTTCGGGTTCCCTCCGCATGAACCTGGACCCGTTCGGCCAGTACTCGGACGAGGAAGTCTGGACGGCCCTGGAGCTGGCTCACCTGAAGAACTTCGTGTCGGCTCTTCCGGATAAGCTGAACCACGAGTGTGCGGAGGGCGGGGAGAACCTGAGGTAGGCGGGGCTGGGCCCCCCCCACTCCCCACCCTCCACCCTTCCCCCTTCCCCCCCCCAACCCGCCCAGGCCACCTCGGCTGCCCCTCGGTCACGGGCACGGGGCTTGAAGACTCTCTGTCCTTTGGCGTCAGCGTCAGGCCCGGATTTGGGTCCCAGCTCTGCCACACATGAGTCTCTTGGGGCCCCAGTTTTGGTGTCTGTAGAATGGGTTTCAGTCCAGGCTCATTTTCCCATGACGTGTCACTTGGATGGCCACCACGTTTCCATTCAGTTGAGAGTGACCGTCAGTCCTTAAACCATGGAACGGTTTCTCTACAGGTCAGTAAGCAGCACTGCTCTGAGCTCGGGTCCCCAAGCTGCCCCAGCTGCCTTGGCCCTCCCCCCAGCTTCGCTGGGGTCCAGCCATGCCAGGCACAGCAGGGGACCTGAGTCCTCCAGTGTCATGCCTCTGTCTGTCATCCGTCACCATGACAACCAAGCACGAAACCTGACAGCTCGAACACAGGGTGGTGAGCCAGGTGGCTCTGGTGATTGCGGCCGGCCTCACTCATGTGGCCGTGGGGCCGCTGCTATTGGCTGATCCAGTTGCCGTCCCCCGGGGCATTTAGGATCTGCTCCCCGTGTCCCTCATCCTCCAAGCGGCCCAGATGTGTTGCTGTGGTGGTGGCAGAGGCGTAAGACATAACATTCCTGGTCAAGCCTCTGCCAGCCGCACGTTCGCCAGCACCCCACTGGCCAGAGCATGGGGTCAGCCCTGTGGACCCTACAGAAGGCCTGGGTATTGGGCCGTTGCTGTTACACCGCTCGTGCTGATCTAGTCAAATATTTGGGATATTCCTCTGAGCCCTGTGTTGAGAATGACTCGGAGCCTGTTTGTAGCTTGACAGGAAGAGCGTTCTGGTTGACGTCCGCCGTAGGGGTGGAGGCAGGAACGGGGTGCGGGAACGGGGTGCTCTCCCGCTCGGAGCAGCACCGGCGTCTCTCCCTCTGCCCGGCCCAGATCCGGGCTCGGGGTAGGGGTGGTTTTGACACTCTGTCTCCTGGTCCTTTCCTCCCGGTCCAGTGTTGGGCAGCGCCAGCTCGTGTGCCTGGCCCGGGCCCTGCTGAGGAAGACCAAGATCCTTGTGTTGGACGAGGCCACGGCGGCCGTGGACCTGGAAACGGATGACCTCATCCAGTCCACCATCCGGACGCAGTTCGACAACTGCACTGTCCTCACCATCGCTCACCGGCTCAACACCATCATGGACTACACGAGGTGAAGCCTCCGGGCCTTGGGGTTCACCTTGTTCACCGAGTCATTCATTCATTCATTCATTCGTTCATTCACTCAACAGCATCCTATGCCTAGGGTCAGCGCCAGTTCGTGGAACTGTGATCCAGTGTTATCCAGTATTTCTGACATCAATCATTTATTCAGTCAACACATGTGCGGAGCGCCTCTTACATTCCCAGCTCTGTTTCAGGCAGTGGGGACTCAGCAGGGAGCTGCCAGACACGAGCCTGCCTAAGGGACCTTATAGATTAGTTGGGGGCCAGCTGCAGAGATAGACAATAAACACAGCAACAAATAAAAGCAAATCGTGCTGGGAAGGACATGTAGAAGGTGACAGCGAGTATTGTGCGTAATATCGCCAGACTTTGACTAGAAATAGGGGTCGAGGACAGACAACCAGTGGGAAAGCCTGCTGGCCGCTTTGTAAGTTCTAGACGAAGGTCTTAGGGGCCTGACCTGAGGTGGGGACTTGGCCAGTTGCGCTCTCGAGGGCGTGGGGTGCCAGCCCCTTCCCTACCGCTCATGTCTGCATCCCTCCCCTTGCAGGGTGATCGTCCTGGACAAAGGAGAGATCCGGGAGTGCGGCCCCCCATCCGACCTCCTACAGCGGAGAGGTCTCTTCTACAGCATGGCCAAAGACGCGGGCTTGGTGTGAGTGTCAGATGTCTGACCCGCAGATGTCAGATGTGTGTGTCTGGTCTGACCCGCAGGGCCCACACGCCAGCATCCCAGAACAAGTCAGCTTCCTGGGATCCCGCATCCAGAAACCAAAAAAAAAAAGAAAAGAAAAGAAAAGAAAAACCAAACCCCAAAAAACCAAAACACGCACAAAGCAGCCGTCATCTGGCCCCTGCCTGGAGTTGGCCGTGAAGGAACAGGAGAGACATAGAGACGCGGCCCACCCAGAACCATGCGCCCTCGGCTGCGTTACCCCACAAGACACACACGTGTCCTCACACCCCTGAGAACGCACGCCCATGTCCTCCGTGCTCTGCGGGGAGGTGTTGGAGACATTGGTTGTGGAAAATATGCTAGTGACCAAATCCAGCCAACTGCCTCAGATCTCGTCAGCCAAAGTCTATGGATTCCAAGTCTTCGAGAAGCGCCCCGGCCCCCGGCAGCTGTCCTCAGCACCTCCAACGTCCTGGTCTGGCTCTGCCCAGAAAGCTTTGTCTCCTCGGGGCCGCAGCTGGGAGGTGAGGGGCCAGGTGAAGGTCATCCTCACCCTCGGGCACTCCTTACCCACCACCTGGTCTTCCGGGCGCCCTGACGCTGGGAACCGAGGGCCCAGCACTGCCTGCACCGGGGACTTGCTTCCCAGGCCACAGGCAGCCTCGTCACCCCCTCACGTCTCACTGATGGGACTTGCCTGGACCTACGGGTGGCCCGGACCTGGGACTCCTGGGCCGGGAGGTCCTCTTTCAGTGTTGACTCCCCGACTTGGTCGCTCACCTCCTCACCCGCTCCAGCCTTTTCCTTGCCTCTGTTGGCCCGTTGTCGGCCTGAGTTTACGCCTTCAGGTACCTGACAGGTCAGCTCATGGTCACAAAGCCAAGAGCACTGGGCACCTCCAAGTATGGCCGGTTGGAATTGAGCTCCGTTGAGTCCTCTCGTTTTTAGATTTCAGTTTCTCGCCCTTGGCCTCTGGTTTAGCTGTCAAGGGTGGCAGCATGGAGAACTGGACATTTAGTTATGGAGTGTCTTCCAGGACAAGAAAAGGACCCATTTATGAGTATCAGTGATTTCTTTTCTTTTTCTTTTTTTAAGTACTGCTCCCATAGAAAAACAGTCTCGACTTCTAATTCCTTGGGAGGAAGTACTGGGCTGGGGAGCAGCGTTCCCAGGGAATAGCTGAGTTGGCCTGGCATCAGACAGTCGGTCCCTGCGTTCCTGGAAGGAAATGGAGACGGGGAGCCCTTCGAGGCCTTCCCTTAGGTCTTGCAGTTGGAGACCAAAGGGAGACCCAAAAAGCAGAAAGAGGTCCCTGGCGGCCCCAAGTTTCAGACTTGCTCTGAATGGCATGGCTGACTTCAGACCCAGAGAAACATCTTTCTTCCTTTGGCCGGAAACATATATTTATTTTTTGTAAGTTATACCATTCTTTCACAATAGATAAACCAAGTTTTTCTTGGGGATCTTTTTGTAATGACTTACACTGGAAAATGAGAACATTTGCAAACAATTTGCAGTAAAAAAAAAAAAAAAATTTATTTCTTTCTAAATGACGATTCTATTTTCTTTGAGGCGTGAGCGCACATTTTTGGCCATCTCTTCCGGGAGTCAGCATGGAGCACCCTCTCACCTGTCGTCTCGAGGGGGCGCTCTTGTCGGAAATGGGAACCAAGAGTTAAGAACCAGGTGGGGTTTAGTGGGAGGTCAGCATGGCACAGTGGACAGAGCCTGGGCTCTGGGGTCAGACAGACCCGAGCTTGGGTCCTGCCCTTGGCATTTGCCGGCCTTGCGACCCTGAGCAATTCACTCAGTCTCCGTGCCTCAGTTGCCCTGTCTGTAAAATGGGGCTAAACATACTTACTTGCCTGCTGGGATCGTTGTGAAGATGAGCAGGAATGTATGAGTGACACCCGTGGCCCAGGTCGGGTGCTAAGACACAGGTGAGGCAAAATTCACGCGTGGCCAAAACTGGCCTTGAGAATCCCTTTGTGTTAGTCAGTATGGGCCAGACTGTGCTGCGGTAACAAATCAGCCATCAAGTCTCGGGAAATAAATGCAAGGGTTTATTTCTCGTGCACACAGTTCCTCTGCAGGGCCACCGCCTTCTGTGTAGCGGCTGAGAGAGCCAGACTCTTCCAGTCCTATGACATCGCGTCTCAGGGGCTGGCTTCCAGGTCGCCACAGCATGGGAAGGTAGAGTGTGGACGACTGACACCCACTCTTAAGTGACTCAAACCAGAAGTGAAGTCAGTCACTTCTACTCACAGCTCATTGGCCAGGATGAGTCACATGGCCCCTAGCAGACCACGAAGGAAGCAGGAAAGGAAAGTCTGTCTCCCTTTGTGAGTTTATGTGGTTTCCGAGTTCGGGATAGTGGGGCGGTGAGACCAGGGTATTGGGTTTCTGAGTTTGAATTGGGTGAGTCTGGTTCGTGAGGAGTGCCTGCAGTGGGGGAGAACGCCATTTCTGCTGCACCCCAAAACCATGCACCAAGTCCATTCGCAGGTGGAGCATCCGTCCCCCAATTGAAGTCGTTCTCTTTCATGAGGGACTGTGAAGCGTGAAGGTGCTTGGGGTTGGGGGGTGGAGCAGGAGAAGCTGGCGGGGTTAGCGCCATCAGAGTAAGCAGTGTTTGAATGGCCAGGTGGGGAGCCCGTTTCGGATGCGAGGTGTGTCTCTGTCTCAGAGCCTGGCCCTGAGCATTAAGGTCCCAGGTCAGATACTGAGCAGCGTGCAACCTGGTGTGCGCTGTGGAGGTGCACTGTGGGTACCCAGGAGAAGTCCTGGGCAAGAGGAGGTGGGGTACAGCGCTGACCCTGAAGAGGGGGTACAGCCACAGGCACCAAGCCTAGGGGGATTGGGGGTGCCTGCGTACCTGCCCATGCAGGTGAGTGCTTCCGTGCCAGGGGAGGAGAAAGGGGGACGTAAGCTTTGTTTGTGCACCTGCTATGTGCCAGGCCCGGGGATCCCCCAGGCCAGAGTGGGGAATCTGGCCTGACGCTTCCCAGTGTTAACCTGCCTTTCTGTCTTCATTCTCACACCCACACCCTGTATCCGGCCCCACCGCAAGGTCGACTGACTTCCAGAATCCAACCAAAACACCCAGGAACGCACCGCTTCCGACCCCTCCCATTGCTGCCATGCTGCTTCCGGCACGTTGTCTGTCCCTTGTGTGCCTACGACAGCCGACTCAGAGGCCTCCTGCCTCTGCCCCGCAGTCCGTTCTCCACCCAGCAGCCACAGCGATCCCGTAAAAACATGTCACAATCCTCCTAGGGTCCCCATCTCGGGGAGAACAGCCACAAGGCCCTGCACAACCTGGCTTCCTGTGACCTCTGCCCTCAGTTGCCCCTTCTGGCCACCACTCTTCAGGCCAGTCCGGCCATACTCACCGCTCTGCTGTTCCTCCAATATGTGGGGCACAGCTGCGCCTCGGAGTTTTCCCTGTTTCCCCAGATGTCAACGTTCTGTTCTGCGTCTGTTTCACAGTGGCAGCTGCATGGGACTGGGGCGTAGTCTGTCTATTCCCTGCCGTCTCCCCACCGCCGGAGCACGGGCACGCGGCACGCACTGGCGGCTGCATTCTCTGATCAGGACTGAGCCCTCTGCATCGGGGCCTGGGCCGCGTGTGACATCACTGGGGCTCTAGAACTTGACTGTAAGAAGCCGCAGGTTCCTCACTGGTAAAACTGGGATCATTGTATTTACCCAGCCAGGTAGTTGTGAGGATGAAAACGTCAGGGAGAAGCACCCAGCGCCATGCCTGGCCCTTAGGATACCTTTAGGCACGGCGAGGCTATTCACTCATTCATTTTTTCATCTGTCTGTCCACCCGTCCATCCACCCATCTACCTATTCATCCATCCACCTGTTCACCCTCCCATCCATCCAGTCATGCAATTGGCATTTACTGAACGAACGAACCCTCCAGTGTGCTCTGCATCGTGCCAGGTGCTGGGGAAAAATGCAGTGAACACACACAAATCCCTCAGCTCAAGGAAGGAAAGCCCTTTCCTTTTCTTCTGGTGGGATTCTGGAGGAGTCAGCTCTCACCGGGGAGCTGGTGTTCTAGAGCTAAGGAAGAGTGTGAGGCGCAGGGTCGCACAGTGGTTAGGAGATGTGCTCTGGGACTCACCTGCCTGGTTCAGTCCCTCCTTGCTTATTACCCTGTTATCTGTAAGAGGGGCGTAATGATAGCACCTCGCTCATCGAAGCATCCTGGTCAGGTGCAGAATGCTACTGCCTTCCTCTTCCAGTGTGAGGACCGCCTGAGAGGCTATGGCAGGCATGTAGAGCTGTGTGTGTCTGCACGGACAGTGGAACGGGAGAGGGTAAGGACCCACTGAGAGAGGCACTGGCCAGGGATGTCTGTATGTGACTTTCCCAGATCTGTGTTCCACCGGCCAGCCAGGCCCTGCTAACAGGGGCCCACGGCAGCGGGGATTAGCGGCCTGGTGGCCTTGTAGGCTGGTCTCCAAGGAGCAGCGGCGTGGGCCAACGGCAACCTCGTTAGGGGGCTCGCGTGGGCCTGGCCCCTGGGGCCCACGCTCTGCTCCCTGGCGAACCATCTCCCTCCGTGAAAGAGGCCTTTGTGGCTCTGAATGACCGTGAGCGAGATTTCCGGACACACAGCTGCCACCGCCTTCGCCTCTGGTCTCTCTGCTGGGAAGCCGGGTGGCTCGGTGCCAGGCAGAGAGCTGAGAGGTGCTGCAGAGTGGGACAGACACCCCGCCTCAGGGGACGACTCGGGCTCTGGTGTTAGATCCCCCACAGGGGCAGGATCCCACCCTACTGCTTCCTGGCTGGGCGCCCTCGGCAGTTCACGTCAGCTCTGAGCCTCAGGGTTCTTGTCTGTGGCATGGAGCTAGTGAGTGTCAGGAGTGGAAGGGCCAGCACTTTGAGGGGTGCCGGTGCCCCACCCCACACGGAAGGCATCACCGTGAGCTCGGGCCATGTTTTGGCAAAGGAGGGTGGAAGCTGGAATCAGGTCTGGATGTAGATCACTTGGGCTGGAAAACTTGTATCAGCAGGACCCTCAGAAAATCCCCACTAGTCTGCGGCCATGCCACCCTGAACATGCCTGATCTCGTCTGATCTCGGAAGCTAAGCAGGGTCGGGCCTGGTTAATACTTGGATGGGAGACCACCTAGGAAGACCTGGTGCTGTAGGCGTTAAAAGAAGAAAAAAAAGAAGAAAGTCCCCACCACCCGCCTGGGTCAGGGGAGGCCCTGTGTCCCGGCATGCAGGCTGATGTCCGCAGGCCCCTCCTGGCACAGCACCGGAAACGCTGTCCAAGGACCAGTGGATTATTGATGGCAGGGGTTCAGGTCAGCCCAGTGACTCAACTGGGTGACTTAGAGTCCGCTGGGGACATTTGGCGATTCTGAGGATGTTTTTGTCACGACTGGAGGTGAGGGCACTGCTGGCATCTAGTGGGCAGTGGGACCTCCGGCTCGGCTACTTCAGACTCTAGTCCCCTTTCCTGGCGCCCCAAGCTGGTTTTGTGAGCCCCGTGTCAGGAGCAGCCACGTATGTGCCGTGCACTGCCCTCCCCGAGGCACGCGCTGGGCCTATACCACCTCTGACCTCTGACCTCCAACAGCGTCTCCCACGTGGCCACCTCAGGAGTGGAAGTGGGAACACCCTGGGCGTTCCAGCTGTTGCTGGGGCTCCCCCGAGAAGCCGGAATGTGGTCTCGAACAGGCAAAATTAGGAAAAGTGCCAAATTGGGAGCCAATTCTCCTGGTGGGGCCAAGGGGCCCTGGCTCTGCTCATCCTGCCTTTGGAGCTGAGCGAGCGAGCGAGCGTGCCAGGTGCGTGCTTGTCCCATTCTTGGTGCGGGTTGTGGCTCGTGTCCGGTTCAGACAGGACGCTCCAACAGGAGGCGTGGGGTTTGGTCCTGGTGCACGCTGGAATCGTGGGGAGCTTTAAAAATAGGCAGTATACCCTAATGGATCACACGTCAGGGGCGCAGGGGCGGGAGGGAGGGGGTGGGGTGACAGAATGGTCCTCGTGGTGACGGAAGTGTTCAGCATCCCTGCTGGGGCGGTGGATGCGGGAACCTATACCGGTGACACAGTTGTGTAGAAGTCACACACACTCACACACACACAATAAGAACAAAACTGGAACGCTGCATTGTACAAATGCCGATGCCTTGGTTGTGATGTCGTACTGTCGTTTTTCAAGGTATAACTTTGGGGGAAACAGGGAGGAGAGTACACAGGAACTCGGGGTGATTACAGCTGCTTGTCTAGCTAGAATCATCTCAGAAGGGTTGATTTGTAAAAGGACACACACCGTCGCCCCAGCTCCAGGGCTTCTGACTTCATTGGTCCGCGGTGGAGCCTGGGTGCGGGCAGGGCTTGAGGGCCCCAGGCGAGTGCCAACAGGCAGCCAGAGCTGAGAGCCCAAAGCTGTCCACTTTGGGTCCGGGGTGGACAGGGCTGGACAGGCTCTGGTCAGGCCAACACGAGGGTTGCTCTGTCTTCCCAGGTCTGTGACGATCGGCTGGCTACTTTCTTTGCCAGCAAGCAGAGAGGTCTGGACTCAACACTGTGGGCCACTGCTGACCGCTGGGTCACTCGTGTCTCTGGAGCATGGCACCTCTCTCCAGGTTGGCACAGCGGGACCCGGGTTGAGGGGTCTGGCTCAGACCAGGCCTGACTCCTGTGCCAGCCTGTAAAACAGGCCCTTCTGGGCCAGCAACTGAGCTGGGCTGCCGCTCTCTGCCACCTGCCCCTTATCCATGACCAGCACCCTGCAGGGGAGAGGGAGACAGGCAGCTCTTGGGACACCAGCCCAGGCGCTTGGCTGCTCTGAGGTTTGCTCCCCAGAACACAGCCAGGTCGGAAGCCTCTGCCGGGCGTGTGTCCTCGGGCTCGTCCCTTCCCCTCCGGGCATCAGCCACCTGTACCGATGGGCACTCGATAATCCTTACCACTGCCATTGCAGCTCTAAACCTGGATGCCTTCCTCCACCACGGTGGGGTCCCTGGGGACCAACCGGGGGGCGGCGGGCTTACCTGGCACAGTCCATCACGGAGCGCAGGCGGTGGGCAATGAGCAGCGCTGTGCACTGGGCAAACCAGCTCCCAAGGGCGGCCTGCATCTGGACCTCCGTCCCGGGGTCCACGGCGGCCGTAGCCTCATCCAAGATGAGGATCCGGGTGTTCCGGAGAAGGGCACGTGCCAGACACAGGAGCTGCTTCTGGCCCAGGCTGGGAATGAGTGGGACCATCAGGCCGGATGTTTGTGTCTCCACATCAAGATTTGCAGGGTGTGCCCGCAAGCGGGTCCCCCACGCCAGCCACAGGAGTTGGGGGTGCGTGTGTGCCCATCCCCACACGGGGATCCCCAGTCCACAGTGCTGGTAGGAATCCACATCCTGCCATTTTTGAGCAGGGCGACTTTAGGCAAAGTCATTCAAAACCACTGTGCCTCAGTTTCCCCATCTGTGAAATGGCTATTTCTATTTCTATTCTGTGATTTGCACCATGTGCCAGACACATCCTTATGTGCTGTGTATATACTTATTCAATCCTCATGAAAACCACATAGTTAGGTATTAACGAGTCTTCCTTACTTGTCTTGAGGACGAGATCAATCATATACTCAGTGCTCAGTGTCGCCCTTATCACAGAGCAGGCTCTCAGCATACAGTAGCTTTTCTTATTCTAATTACAGGTGGGGCAGGTGAGGCTTAAGGTCACGTGGCCAGTGAGCATCCAGAGCTTGGAGACCCAATGGTGTCTGGGGCTGTTTCCTGCTGTGCCCAGCTTCTTCTCACAGTAAACCTTTTCTAGAGAACCAGAAACTCTTTGTAGGGCCATGCTGGTGTCAGGTGCCTGGGCCCTGCTCCAGCCTCACCACCCTGACCCTGGGTAAACCTCGAACCTCAGATGCCAACTCTTCAAACACGGGGTTAGCAAGAGTATAGCTTCGAGGATTCAAATGAATATTATTTCTTGTGTGCCAGGCACTGTTTCAACAGCTTTACACGTGTAACTCTCTTAAGCCTCGCTCAGATAGGTAGGTTCTATTCTTCTCATTATATAGATGATAAAACTAAGGCCCAGGAGATTAAGTAACTTGCCCAAGGTCTACAACTGGTCAGTGAGGGGGGCCCAGATTTGAAGCCTGTCTATGTTCTTAGCCACCAAGCCACACTGCCTCTCGTGCTTGGAAACCACCGCCACTCACAGCCCCTTCCCCTAACACCTTTGGAGGCAGATAGGTTTTAGAATCCAGAACGTCTCATTTTTCTCAAAAAGGCACATGCCTGGACACCTATGTTCATAGCAGCACTACTCACAATAGCCAAAAGGTGGCAGCAACCCAAGCATCCATCAATGGGTGACTGGATCAGCAAAATGTGGTTTACCCACGCACAGGAATACGATTCAGCCTTCAAAAGGAAGGACATTTTGACACGTTCTATGCCACAGCGTGGGTGAACCTTGAGGACATTATGCTGAGTGAAATACGCCAGTCAACAGAAAGACCAATGCTGTAATAGCGAGGTACCTAGAGTCGTCAAATCCATAGGGACAGAAGAAAGTATGATGGTTGCCAGGGGAAGATAGAGAACTGTCTTGATGGGTCCCCAGCTTCAGTTTGGTAAGATGAGAAAGCTCTGGGGATGTGAAGTACCGCCGAAGCGTGTACTTAGAAATGGGTCAGATGGTAAATTTCATGTTATGTGTATTTTACAACAATTTTAAAAAGCTTTTTAAAAGTCATACTTCGACATCCCCAGTGAGCTGGGGGTTAGTGCCCAATATCAGACTCAGTCTTTCCATAGCAAAATAAATGCCAAGTGGGCCTCAGGTCAGTAGAGATTGGGTTTCACCACCAAATAAAGTTAGGGACCAAATTGAAGAAACGCTATCCTGAGACTGTGTTGGAGTTTGTAATTGCTGATAAGTGAGGGGGCTTGTCCTGTGACCTTTACTGGAATGGGGTGGTCGATCATTTATGGGGGAGGCCGACTTCCGGGGCAGATTGCCCTCAGTGGGTGGTGGCCTTGGCCACATTCAGCCCTCCCCTCAGCTCCCCACGGGTCCTGGCTGTGATGGGGTGAACCTACCTCAGGTCATCGCCTTGGTCAGTGCACTCGTACTGCAGCTGGCCGGGCAGGCTGGCCACCAAGGCTCTGAGCTGCACTGTCTCCAAGGCCGCCCAGATGGCCTCGTCCGTGTGCTCGTGTAGCATGTCCAGGTTCATCCTCAGAGAGCCGGGGAACAGGATGGGGTCCTGGCCAGGAGGGTCAGTGGGTCAGAGCTGGGCCTGCCCATGCTCCCACCTCTGCCCACCCCGTCCTCGGCCTGGTGATCCTAGACCGAAGCGTGTGCAGCCCCACGTGGGCGATGGGGACCCCGTCGATCCAGATTCCGCCCTCGGCTGCCTCCAGGAGCCGCAGCAGGCCCCCGGCCAGGGAGGACTTTCCGGCCCCTGTCCTGCCGACGATGCCCACCTGCCAGGGGGCGGGGGAACAAGGCCCGTTCTGACCAGTCCTGGCCAGAGGAAGGCAGGCCACAGCCCAGAGGGGTCCTGGGCATCTCTTTGTGAGATGTTTCCCCTGCACCTAAGATCCATCGTTCTTGGTGCATCCATCCTTCCATCTGTCCACCTTTCCATGTATCCATCCACCAATCTATGCAAACATTCTATGTATTCTCCATCTTCCCTTCATCCCAACACATCTCCCGCATCTTCCCATCTATTACCCCCTTCCTTCTATACCCCCACCTTCCTCTGTTCCTCCATCCTCCCCCGTATTCCGCACTCATCATCGTCCCTTATCATTTCATTTCGGACCCATCGTCGTTTCTGTAATGCCTTCCGCATCTCAGCTTCTTATTTTATCGCTCATCTTGCCCTCATCCTCGCATTATTTATTCTACCAGTTCACTCTCCTTCCGGCTACACTTACTTTGTCCTTCCATCCATCCATCACCAATCATTTTACCTTGCAAATGTCTCATAGTCAACAACCTTTCACTACGTTCATCCGTCCGTCATCAGGTCCTCAATATTTCATTCGTCATCCCCATCCCAGTAGTCAGGTCCTCCGCCTTCCAGGTCCGTTTTGCTCCTTTTGGCCTATTATCCTTTCTTCTTTCTCTCTCTCGCTTACAGTTACATGCTCAGTATCTGACACACAGTAGGGGTTCAACACTATTTGTTTAATAAATGAATCAAATGTGTGCCACCCCCCTGTATGACAAGCACCCTTTTAGCACCAGGAATACTTAAAGCAAAGAGTCCTTGCTCCAAAGGGCTCACCCGCCTTGTGTTGGTCATAGTGCAACTGAGTAAACTTAACGTTAAGGCGGTGTGACGGACAGGCAGTATCTATCATCATGCTCTAGACCTGTAGCGATGGAGGTGAGCAAGGAGATGCTGCGCATGCTGCCCGGGGTAGGGGTTGATGGGGTAACCAGGGAAGGCTTCACGGAGGAGGTGGTACTTGAGTGAGATCTCAAAGGATAAGCAGGACTCGGGGAGGGGGAAGACTCCAGGTAAGCTACCTGAGTCGGCACCCGGAGCCCACCTAGCCCAGAGGCAGTTGCTGCACAGATGCTGGCTAAGCCCTGGCCAAGGACCAAGTGAAATGGCGAGCTGGGCCAGATTATGAGTGCCACGCTCAGGACTGTGGGCTTCGCCCTGAGGGAGGCTGAGAGCTGGTGGAGGGTCTGGAGCAGGGGAATGACCCACTCAATTCAACCGGAGCGTGGGGGCTCGGATGGGGCCCTGGAGCCATCAGGATGAAGGAGGAAGTGTCTCCACAGTGTCGCGAGGTGGGAAGGGACTTTATGAAGGGGCTTGACTGGGCATCTGTAAACTGGGAGAGTGCTAGCCCCTTCCTCATGGGGTTGTTGTCAGGGTACAAATGCAAACACTAATGGAGGAAAGCATGGGTAAACATTTCTGTAGCGCTTGCTCTGTGCCAGGCACTGTTCCGGGCAGTTCATATGTGTTAACTCGGTTAAACTTCACGACCTTAGGAAGGTGACGTTGTCATTCCCATTTCACAGATGGGAAAACTGAGACCAAGACATGACGTGACTTGCTCAAGGTCATGGCAAAGCCAGGAACTGGGCCTGTGCAGACTGGATAATGTATGCGGAGTGTTCAGCACTCTGCCCGAACACATAGTAGGTGTTCAACTAATGTTTGAGAAAGAAGGAAGTCAGGCGATGCCTCATCTGAGACACTGAGGTGGGTGGGTCAGTCTCACCGGGTGGAAGCAGGTTTGGGGAAGATAAATTCAATTTAGGGTGTGGTGGCGATTCGGAGGAGGCAGCTGGTGCTCAGGGCCTGCACCCTGGGGTGATGCCCAGCCTGGTCCTGAGGCCTCACCAGCCACCCTGTGGTCTGGCCTCCATGCGGAGGAAGTTATGGGAGAGGGACCCACCTTCTCTCCCGCGTGGATCTTGAAGGACACACCCCGCACGGCCAGCGGGAGCTCAGGTCGGTGTCTCAGCCCAAAGTTTCGGAACTCGATCTGGCCCCCACGAGGCCAGGGGGACCGGGCTGCACAGGCGGGCAGTGTCCAGGGCGCCTGGGGCAGGAAGGGACACTGCGTCAGAGGAGTCTCCCTCCCAGGCTTCTCACAAAAAGATCCACCTCTTTAAGCCTCAGTTTCCTCTTCTGTAAAATGGGCATATTTACTGCTACTTTACAGGGTTGCTGTGGGGCATGGAACATAGCAAAGCTAAAAACGATATCTGTATCGTAAAAATAATGATGGTGCTGGCTACTCTTTATCTTTTTAAAGTACTATTATTAGCCAGTGCTCGTTGTTAGCCCAGCGGGGGTGGGCCCTCTCCTCTGTCTTTGTGAAGAGGGCGGGTCTGTGCAGTAGGGATCCCAACATTGCCATTGGTATTCCTGTGACCTTGAACGGTCACTTAGCCCCCTTGAGCCGTGGTGACCCCATCTGTGAAATGGGGCTACTAAGAGCAGTGGACATGTACTGAGCATGTGCAGAGTGCCAGACACTGTCCTAGGTCCTTTGCTGAGACCTCATTTGACCCTCCCAGGTCACCTAGCATTGTTAGTGGCCACGGTGCTCTTCCGTTATGGTCATGTTGCTGTTACATGGCTGTGGTGGCATTGCTGTCTCTCATGTCTCTGTCACTCAGAAGAATGACCCGCCTTGCCCAAGTGAGGAAGCAAAGGAACCAGGATTTGACTTGGCTCCAGACCCCGTGCTCTTGACTGTGGCCCTGGCTGGGACTCTGGTCTACAGTGGTGGGGGCTCCAAAGCCCATGGCAGACGTTGACCTGGGTCCACTGCCCTTGGCTGTGAGTCCCCGGGGGTGAGGGAGTGGGACACGCCCTCCACCCCGTCTCCCGCCTATCACCTCCTTGGGCGTCCGGGCATAGTCCTTCATCCGCTCCACGGACACGATGCTGCTCTCCAGGTCTGTCCAGCTGCGAACCGCCCACTGCAGCGTCTGGGTCACCTGGTGCGAGAGACGACACCTCAGGCCAGTTTCAGCAAGGCCCCCCTGCAGGTTTGCACCTGCCCCGCTGAGGCGGACCCCAGGGCAGACAAGGGGACTGGATGAGGCTGCAGCCACTAGGACCTTCTCTCCCTTCAGTAGGGTCAGAATAGGCAGAACAGGAAGGAGCCTCAGAGATCACTTGTCCAACCCGTCTTGATACAGGTGGGAGATGGGACCAGAGAGGGTGCATGGCCCGCCTAAGACACCCAGCAGGACCCAGGCCCGCTGACTTCCATCCTGACAGGCTCCCTCCTCTGCTTCCCCATCACCCTGGAAACCGTGCCACGCTCCTCCCCAGGGCCCAGACTCCCTCCTGCTCAGGCCTCCCTCTTCCCCCAGCACCTCCCTCTGGTCTCTCCTCAGCCCAGCTCTCCAGCAACCGCTTGTTGCCTCTAACCCACCAGGCATACCCTGCCCCCACCCCAGGCCTTTCCTCCACAGGAGTGCTCCTCCTTCCTCCCACCTTTCCTGTCCAGCTCCTTAGCCCCCTCCTCAGGGAGGCCTCCCAGGGCCCGTGCAATGGAGTAACACACCCCCACCACCCCCAACCTCTTGCCTCGCTTCATCTTTAAGCTTAGTTGCCTCAACTGTAAAATGGGGATAATAACAGTACCCCTGATGGGGCTGGGAGCAGGATTAAATGAGCTAATATTTATAACGCTCTTAGAACAATGCCTCATTCACAATGAATGCTACTTACGTATATACTTTTTTTCTCTTTGCAGATGTCATGACCTGGCCTTAGATATTGCTATTAATAGTTAACAAAAGTTACTAATGCACCAGACATACACTCTATATACTTTGTCTCAGATAGGGAAGTGAGGGATACTGAGGCTCCTAGAGGGAGGACTTGCTCGAGGTCCAGCAAGGTCACCTCGGCTGAGCTCTTGCAAGAAGAGCTGGACTCTCCTCACTGTTTGGGAGATTGGACTCAGGGCCTCGAAGGTCCTGCCGGCAGTGGTGTGTCTGCCTCTGTTCTGCCCATGCCCCGGAGCCCAGGCTGAGGTGTCGGGGGTACCTGGAGGGCGGTGGAGACGGAGAAGCCCACGAGGCCGGCGCTGAGATGGGCCTTGCGCAGCACAGCACACACAGCGGCCGAGAACACCAGCCCGTTCCCCAGGAGCTCCAGGTTAGCAGCGAGCCACCTGCGAGGGGGGTGGGGAAGAGCGGGGTCAGTGGGGGTCCTCTCTGCAGGCCCTGCTCCTCTGGGCACAAGGACTGGTCATGGTGCCAGCTCGAGTGCCCACGGGGTCCTGGCCATGGTCTCACCCACACCCCAGGCTGTGCCCAAGCTCAGTGGGTGGGGGAAGTGGATGCTGTTCTGTGTCACCTGTGCCCCGCTCAGGGCCTGGCACACAGTAGGTGCTCTACCATGCTGCTGACGTCCTATGGCTGGGATATGCCAAGCCATGCCCCTTTGTGTGCCCCCTGCCAGAACCCAAGCTCCATCTTCACGTGACCAACATCCTATCTTCAGGCTCAAGTTGGCTCAAACGCCTCCTCAAGGAGCCTCTCAGATTGCTCCTCCCTTTCTTTCCCATGTCACTGATAACGTCCTTCCTGAAAGCTATCAGTCTTCATAATTCAACTATTTAATCAGTCCTTGACTAGTGGTCTCCATCAGTAGACGTGAGCTCTATGAGGACAGTGACTTTGACTCGCTCATGGCTCTGTCCCCAGTACCTAGCATAGGACACAGCTCAGAGGAGGTGCTCAACAAATGTATATTGAGTGGATGAATAAAGATGCACTCCGTTTTACTGAATCCCTACCATTCATTCATTCATTCACTCAGCAGGTATGTATTGAGCACCTACTGTATACCATACATATTGGAGGTACTAGAGACATGGCTGTGAGCCAAACAATAACACTCTTTAGGGGGCCCTGGGCTTTACTACATATAGCAGCTAGTCCTAACTACCCCACAAAGCGGGGTATCGTTGTCCCCATTTGACAGATGAGGGCACTGAGGCTCAAGAGGGTTAGGTACTTGCTTGAGTCCAGACACGTGACACCAGAATTTGAAGCTACATCTGCCTGACCGGTATCAAAAAGCACGCACCCTTTCCAAAGAATCGAATAACGACTGAACAAACAAACACCCACCCAGGGCCTCCCACATCCTAGACAGCTGACCTGGGGGAGTCCCTACACCTCTTTGAATCCCAGTTCAACCATCTATGGAATGAAATAACATTGACTCACCACAGTTGAGAGGTTCAAATGAAATATGCCATATATAGCATGGAAATCACTGCACCTTGCACATAGTAGGTGCTTTCTAACTTTTCGTAAGGTGCCACCTCCCTAGGCAAGGACTCAAGGAAAGGGCAGGGCAGGCCACTCAGAGGCATGTGGAATTGAGACATTGCCCACAACAAGTGAGCCTGATAGGCCCAGCTGGGCAGAGATCTGGGCAGAAAGAAGAAAGGAATTCACATTTATTGAGTACCTACTGTGTGCTCAATCCTCTTCATACTCTGGCACCTCAAACCCTGACTCCACCCCATATTCGCTGTGCGGCTCTGGGCAAGTTCCTAATTCTCTCTGTGCCTAAGATTCACTTTCTATAAAACAGTCTCTGCCTTGTGGGGTTGTTAACAGGATTAAATAAATTAATCCAGGTAGAATACTCGGAACTGTGCCGGGCACATAGTAAGCATCTTACAAGTATTAGCTACGAATCCTCATAGTCATTCCACGAGTACAACCCCAGTTTGACAAATGTCGCTCAGAGAGGATTCGTAACTTGCCCACGATCACCCAGCTAGTGAGCTGCAGAGCTGGGATTTGAAACCATGTCTGTCTATGCTCAAAGCCTGTGTTCTTGTTTTCACTTAGTACTGAAAACAAGGCAGTTTTGCTGACATCTGTACCTCCTGCCCACCTGCTGCTGGAGACCCCTCGAGCCCGGTTCCATCTGCTCACAGTGCAAGCCAAGTGCACCCATGGGATCTAGTCTCAGCTCTATCCCCTTCTCTGCCGACCTCCCTACCTGTCAGCCACCAGCCGTGGGAAACTGACTCTCTGGCTTTCATCCACGTGAGTGTCGTTCTGAGCCACAAAGGAACCCTGGGCCCGGAAGGCCCTGACCACCGCACCGCCCTGAAATGCCTCCGCCACGTGGGAGCACACGAAGGCGTGCCTGGCTGACTCCAGGCGTCTGAGTTGGCATGAGGTGGCTACGTACAGGCTCTGAAACAGGACAGGGAGAGAGGAGAAGTCACAGACACAGAGAGGGGTAGTTTGAGAAAAGGGAGCCCCAAGTACAGGGTCCCAGACGAGGCTCTGTTACCAGCTTGCTATGTGACCTTCAGCCACTTGCTTCTCCTCTCTGGGCTCTAATTTCCTCGCAGAATCAGAGTTCCATGGTTCTTTTTAAAATCACCTGGGAAGGTTCAAACACCTCCAATGCCCCCTCCCCAGAACTGCTGAATCAGAATCTCTAGGGGTGTCACGTTGGCCTTGGTGTTTTTAAAGCGCCTTCTGGGTGATTCTACAGCCACGATTGGGAAACCACTAATCTAGTATAAATGTCGCTTTCCCAGCTCTAAGGCCAACTGCTTCACGCCGGGCCAGTCACCATGGGAGCAAAACTGTAAAGGGCAAGGATGGCTCTTGGCCAAGTCAAATTCATTTACTTCACTTGAGGGTTACGTGCCAAGTGCTGGGAACATTACGATGCACAGACCATATATGTTTGAGGCTGCAGCTGGCAGCCAGGGAGGAACGTGCATTTGCTGCAATACCCAGGCTGTGTGCCAGGCTCTTTACAAACAGTTTTCAGTAATTGCAAGGTGGGCATTAGTGGCGTTCAGTTTACAGGTGAGAACACCTGAGGCTCACGGGGATTAAGCAGCTGGTCCAAGCCTCTATAGCAAGTAAGAGGCCGAGCCTGGATCTGGCCCCGCCTCTGCCTGACTCCCAAGCTCTCAGAGAAGGCATCCTTCCCCCAAGTCAAGAGGAGGTAGGGAACACGTGGGATAGTTGTGGAGCGCAGTGGTGGCCATAGTTTTTGTCTGACTGCCATGGTTTTTCCTACTCCCGATTTCCTAGGCGCAGCTGTCAATCAGGGGGCCTGAGTGTTGAGGTGGTCATAGGACGTAGCCTAACCAGTCAGAGCAAACTTTTGCTTTGGATACAGTGATTAGCTCAGGGGAGAACCCATGCCCCCCAAAGGGCCAATCAGAATCTTCCCTGGGATTGATAGACAAATGCTAAGCTGGAGAAAAGGTTTCTTTATGTTGGGGCTGCCCAAGTGGGCGCTGTGGGTATAGGGTTGCCAGGGGCCATCAGACCTGTCCCCAGGAAAGAGTGTGTGTGCAAAATTAAGCCAAGCAGAGCTCAAACATCAGCAGGCACCAGAATTACCTGGAGGGTTCGTTAAAACCCAGGTCTCTAAGGCCCACACCCACAGTGTCCGAGTCAGTAGGTCATGGGCGGGGCCCGAGAATGTGCATTTCTATCCAGCTCTCAGGGTGATCCCAATACTGCTGGCCCAGGACCACAGTTTGAGAACCACCGAGCGAAGAAACAGAGAGAGAGACTACATCCTGGTGACAGCTGGCCGCTGCACCCCAGGAGCGTAAGCCTTTAAGTTCTGTTCTCCTGTTTAAGCTAACTTAACTTGGTCTCTGGCTCTGGCGATTGAAAGAGTTGTCTTTGAGACTTTGCAGTGCCTTCTGGGTGTCTGGATGCCCGGGGAGGAGGAAGCTGATTTCAAGCAACGGGACAAAACAGTAGAAGTTCAGGACGTCAGTGTGAACATTTGGGAGACACAGGTGAGTACGGGTGTTAGACCGCGGTGTCTCCGCCTCTGGAAATTCTTCTCGGGGCGGTTCCCAGATGCCCTGCTGGGCAGAACCTCCTCCACTGACTCCTGCCCAGAGACAGGGGGCTGGCTGAGGTGACCCCGGCAGGCCCCAGGAGCCTCCACAACCTCTCCCTACCTGAAGCACAGCATAGAGGAGCAGCAGCGGCAGGACAGCCACGACAGCCAGCGGGGTGGCCACTGTCACCACCAGGCTGACCTCCAGGAGTCCGAAGGCATAAATCAGCAAGGACCGGAGTTTGTCCGGGATGTCCACATCCACTGTGTCTGTCTCCTTGGAGAAGCGGTTCAGCAGGGCCCCGATGGGCGTCTGCTCAAAGAAACCAATGGGAGATCGCACCACGTCCCACAGGAGCCTCCGGAAAAGCAGGCTGGAGGCCCGGGTCCCTCCCAGGAGCACCGTGGCCATGGCGGCCAGCAGCCCGATGGCTGGGGAGAGAAAGGGTGTCAGACAGGAGGCTGGAGCCCCACCCACCACCATCTTATAATTTGGCCACCCCGATCACCCCTTGAGAACCACTCTTGGGTGTGTGGAACAGTGCCCCCCGACCCCAGTTCACGTCCTTCAGGAACCTCGGAATGTGATCTTATTAGGAAAGATCTTATAGGATCTTCGCAGATGTTATTGGTGAAGATCTTGAGATAAAACCCTCCTGGATTTAGGGGGAGTTCTCAATCCAATGACACGCAGAAACAGAGAGAGAGGTGACGTGAAGACGGAGGCAGAGACCAGTGACCCACTGCGAGCCAAGGGCAGCCGGCCACCGGTGGAAGCTAGGACAGGCATTGGACGGTGTCTCCTTCGGAGCCTCCGAAGGGAACTGCCTTGCTTTTGGACTTCTGGCTTCAGAACTATGAGAGGATACATCACTGCTGCTGGCAGCCTTAGGAAACTGACACCCCCACTTCCTCCCGATGCCAGTCTACGTGGTTAGCATGGGACGAACGTCGCTCCCCGTTTCTGGGGTGGGGTGAATTTCACCCCTTGGACCACTGCAAGTGGTTCTGGGATGAACATAGGACCCAAGTCAGGCCGATGAGCGTGAGACCTGGGACTTTGCTAGGACGTTTTGCTTTTTTTTTTTTTGAGGTGGCCGAGCTGGAGCTGTGGGATGTCACTTTACCACGAGGAGGAGATGCCAGGCCCGGACAAGAAGCTATCACAGAGGGAGATAACAAAGCCATTTCCATAGCCTCATTTGGAGCCCTGGATCCAGCCATACCTGAAGCTAGTTATCTATAGATTCCAGTCCCATAATCCCATAAATTCTCTTGTTGCTTAAACTAGTTTGAGATACATAGTGATATGGTTAGTATATTATAGCTATGTAGTTAGTAGTTCTGTTAGTTTCAAATGGAGCCGACTTCAGAATAAGAAAAGCCATCAGGGATAAAAAGGAGCATTACATAAAATGGGTCAATTCTCCAAGAAGACATAACAATCCTAAGGGGTTTGCGTATAACAGCAGGGCATGGAAATGCATGAGGCTCATCTGGAGGTGTGGGGGAGGGGCGCTGAACGTCCCCAGCGGTCAGGCCTTGGAGCTGCCCCCTGCGCTGGGGGACAGGCGGAGTCTAGCTGGACTGCCACGTCTGTGCGCTTTTAAGGGCCCAGCTGCCCCAAGGTTCGGCATTTGCCAACGAGTCTGGTGGAGACACGGAGCATCCCAGAAAAGGAGGGATGTGCCCTGTCCCCCACTTCTTCTGGCTCTGTCTTAAAGACACAAGTCCGTGCTTGCACCCAGGACGTTTCAGGGAGAACAGGGTAAGCAGGGATGGGCGGGCCGGGGAGCCCCGAGCACCTGGGGTGGGGCTGAGAGGGTACAGGGGAAGAAAAGTCAGTGAGCGTTACCTTGCAGGCACCCCAGGAGCCCGAAGACCCAGCCTCGCAGGGCCGCCTGGGTCTGCCGCCCGTCCACGGTGGGGTCGTCCGCCCACAGGCTCAGCCAGTAGCCACGGCAGAAGGAGGCCACTTGCTGGCAGAAGAAGAGGAAAAGGGCGTAGAGGCAGAGCGGGGCACCCACGGCCCGGACGTAGGTCAGGTACATGGCGGCCTTGACCTGCAGCGGAGGGGAGGGAGGAGGAGAGAGAAAGGCCAGGGGAGGCTCCCAAAACATGCCAGTGGGGCAGATGGAACCACCACGCAGACCTCACCGGTCCTCTCTCAGGGCCTCCCTCCTGGACACCCTCTCTCCACCTGGCATCAGGACCCCCTGCCCCTCCAGGACCCCCAGAGGGCCAGTGGGAGCCTTCAAGGTGACAGGCTGTGGCACTTTCTGGCTTCGAAGTGATTTATTGAATACCTATTACGGGACAGGCATGTGTCTCTATCCTCGTCTGAGAGATAAGGAAGCTGAGGCACAGAGGCTAAGCTACCTGTTAAGGTCCACCTCCTACGAATCTAAAGTTCTCCACGCAGCTGCAGCCAGAGTGAACTTCTGAAAAGATCAGCCTGACCCCATCTCGCTGTTGCTGACCTGCCCGTGGGTTTCTCTCGCTCTCGGAAGAAATTCCAAACTTCGCGTACACCTCCCTGACCTTAGCCCTACTCATCATCTGCCAGTATCATGGAATCTCTTTCTTTCCTCTGGCGCCCTAAGCTCCTTCCCGCCTCAGAGCCTTTATACCTACTGTTCCGTCTGCCCAGAATGCTCCTCCCCCAGCTCTTTCCATGGCTGGTTCCTTTGCATCCCTCAGGGCTCAGCTCGGATGTCACTCCTCAGAGCATCCTATCCAAGCAGGCCCATGACTGGTCCCCATCTCATTGCCCTTCTCTGTTTTCTAATAGCATTTATCATTGTCTACTATTAACCTTGCTCGTTAGCCTAATTGTTTGTCTCCTCCCACTAACATGCGATGTCCACCAGGGCAGAGACTTTGCCTGGCACACAGTAGGGGCTCTGCAAATATTTCCTGGGTGGATGAGTAGGTGGATGGTTGGGTGGGATGATGGGTGGTTGGGTGAATGGGTAAATGAATGGATGAAGAAATAAATGGGTCTGTAGGTTGGGTGGATAGATGAGTAGGTGGATGGATGGAAGGAAGATGGATGAGTGGATGGATGGATGGATGGGTGATGGATGGATGGGTATGGATAGAGGGTGGTAGATGGAAGATGGATGAGTGGGTGGGTAGATAGATGGATAGATAGGTAAATGGGTGGTTGGTTGGGTGAGATGGATAGATGAGCGAGTAGATGGGTAGGTGAGTGGATGGGTGAGTAGGCAAATGGGGTGGGTGGGTGAATGGGTAGGTGGATGAGTGGAGAAACCAGCAGAGCAGAAATAGTGCAAGTTCCACATTAGGACAGATCTAGATTTGAGTCCCAGGTTAGTCACTTGCTAGCTACGAGAGCACAGACAAGTCTCTCAGCTCTTTAAAACCTGCTTCTTCATTTCTAAAATGGAGCTGTCGCCATTAATTTTAGGGCATTTAAAGCACTGAGAGATAGTGTTTAGAATCTTCCCTGGCGCATAGTAGGTGTTCAGGGCAGATAAGCCCCCCACTCCCTGCCCCATGCTGCCTCTGGTGAGCAGTTCTGGGCCCCGGGGGCCACAGCAGCAGTGGATGGGGAGGGGAGGGAGCGGCTGGTGGGTACCCTGCCATACTGCATGCTGGCCTCTCCGGTGGGCCATCCTGCCCCCTCCGGATCATCTCGGAGAAGCCCTGTCTGGGTCTCTGCAGTGGCGCTGTCCTTCTCGGGGACTGCCTTCACGGACCTGCCATTTAGAGGAAATGAGGACAAATCAGTGTCTCTCTCCACGTGGTGTGTGTGCCCGACCTTCACGGCCACTGGTAGCTGCCGAGCTCTGGTGCACAGTCTCCGCTCCACTCATTCATTCATTCATTCATTCGTTCATCCAGTTAACACACTGAGCACCTACTAGGTGTCGTGCCGTGTCCTCTCTCTGTGGATCCATTACCCCAGCATCAAGCAAGCCTGTCCTTCCAATGCCGTTTCACTGAATGAACCTATTTGCCCAACTTGGTTTTCAGAGTTTTCATTTTGGCTGAAGCTTTGCTACGATTGTTTTTTTCCCCTGCTGTTTACCCTCAGATTTGTCAGTCCAAGTTGGCAGAATGTCAGTTTTGCATGATTCAGATGTTGAAGACTTCCTGTATGTTCCTTTCACGTGTGGATGTGTGAGCTGACTTAACCTTGCATGTGAATTGTCATCTGCTAACTGAAACCATGGGCAGCTGACTTAACCTCTCTGTGCCTCAGTTTCCTCAGCTGTAAAATGGGGATAATCTGTCATCTATGTATGTATGTATGTATTATCTATCTATCATCTATCTATCTATCTATCTATCTATCTATCTATCTATCTATCTATCTTTCATCTATCATCTATCTACCTATCATCTATTATCCTTCTACCATCCATAAACCAATCTACCACCTATCTATCATTTTTCAATCTATCAACTACCTATCTATATCATCTATACATTCATCCATCTACATCTATCTTTATCTATTTATCCATCTATACTCTGACAATGAATCAAACATCTACCAGTCCATCTACCTATCATGTACATATCTATACTTGAGAGCAAACTGGTCATTCTGTGAACTAGACATTTGGGGACTTAATCATTTTGGCCATTCGATTGTCAAACACGTTTTTGGTGAATTAACCCACTGAGCACCATGGTGGGCGTTCAGCAGGTGTTCAGTGCAGAACAGTGTTGGCCGCCCCCTCTCTGCCTGAGCTGCAGGTGGTGACATAGCATCCCCTCTTCGGCCTCAGTCTGCACCCTTCCTGTGCTCAGGACCCCAGCGAACTCACCTCTCTGGTCCACCCATGGGCCTTCCGCCTCCAGAGGAGCCTCTGGCGTCCTCAGTGCTGGTCGTGGGTTCTGTTTCTGCAAGGTAAGGGAGTCGTGTCACGTGATAGGGATCTGGACCTCGGGGGCTTGATGCTGACTTTGACACCAACTGGCTGTCTGGCCTGAACTTGTCTGAGCATCTATTTCCTCTGATCTGGCTCCTGCAACCTCCTGCCATCCTCCCTGGGCTCTTCCAGGACCATTATCCATTCACTCATTCATTCCTTCATTTCTTCACTCAGGAAATATAACAGGGCACCTCCTGTGAACTTGGGGTTGGAGAAGATCAGTAAACACATACAAAGTCAAACAGCTCCGGTACCTTCAACACCCTCGCCCAGGCATTTCTCTGTGGCTGGAATGCTGTTTTCCAACGAACTCTCCCCCAGCCTCAGGTGTCACCTCCCCCAGGAAGGACCCTGCCCCCAGAGCATCTCCCTAGGCCGGCCGGGTTCCATCTTCAAGCTCCAGGATGGTGATGCCATGCACCCCCTTAGGCAGACCAGTGCTCGGCCAATGCATTCAGAGGAGGCAGAGTCTGGGGCTGGGGATGCCTGGTTGCGAGCCCCTGCTTCATCATGGAGGGGCACTCCACAGCCTAGCGATGTGTACTGGGGGCAAGCTGCTTGGGTTCACATCCCAGCACTGGCAAGTATAAGCCGTGTCACCTTGGGCCTTCCATCCTCATTCTGGGCCTCAGTCTCCTCATCTGTAAAGTGGAAGTACTGGAGTGCCGACCTCACAGGGCCACGGCGGTGAGTATAAAGGACTTAACGTGGGAGAGGGGCACAGGTTGTTCTTTCTCACTCGCTCTGGGTGAGCTCGGGTCAGTGACTTCGCTTTCTCAGCATGCGCCGTGTTCTCTGGATCATTAGATGCCCTGGTAAGCACGGCCTTGGCCTTTGGGCCTCTGGCCACCGAGGGACCTTGCTCAGTCTCTGGAGCACTTATGAGCAGAGACTCGGGAGTTGAACCGACCCAAGTTCCAATGTCATGACTTCAGGCAAATTATTTAACTCTCTTTGCCCCAATTTGTTCATCTGTGAAATGACAGTGATAACTTTATGTGCTTCCAAAGGGTCTTGTGAAGATCCAGTGAAGTAACATATGTCCACGGAAGAACTTAGCAGAGCCCCTGGCTCATGAACGGTGCCGTGGCTCTTACTGGGGTGTCGGGTGGCCTCTCGGGACAGCTGTCTGCCTCGGGCCTGGGCCTGTAGGCTGAGTGTGGCCAGGGCCATCCACTCATGCCAGTGGCACCATTGGCAGGAACCAGGTACCGAAAAGCAGCAAAGCCCAGCCAGTACCTTCTTCTCCTCTTTGTCCTGGCTGTCTAGCTCGATCCAGGAGGCTCGCCAGGGCCCCCTTCCTGCGCAGGAGCTCCTGGTAGGAACCCGTCTCTGCGATGGCCCCGTCTTCCAGCACCACGATCCGATCGGCCTGGGGCAGGACGTGGAGCGTGTGAGTCACGAGAATCCGCGTCTGGGCAGGGAGGGAATAGAAGTTAAGCTCATGTGCCTGACTGCCTTCCAGAGCTGGGGGGTGGGGACAGGAAGTGCCTGGGGCTCACAGTGGGGAGACAGCCCCTTCATGTGCTCTCGCCCTTGTTCTTGAAAGCTGCACATCCTAGAGACATAGAGGGGCTCCTTCGGCCTGTGCCTTGAAACAAGAAGATGCGGAGTTCACTTAAACCTGGCCAGTGACCTGAGTGAGGCAGAGCAGTAGCACCTTAACCACAGAACCATAAGCAGAAAGTAACTGCTATGGCAAGCCATTGAGAGTTGGGGATGTTTGTTATGTAGCGCTGACACAGCAAAAGCTGACTCTTGCAAAGAGGAAAACTGGGCTCGAGGTGGGTGGTGGTGGGACAGACTTGGGTTAGGACCTTCTCTGCCTTTGCCCTGCACCCTCCGGTACATTCCTCAGACTTACTGCTCCCTGGAGCAGCCCTCCAGGACCGATGACCTGGTTGAAGATGTGCTGGCCAACATGGGCGTCCAGGGCTGCCAGAGGGTCGTCCAGCAGGTACACGGCAGCCTTTCTGTACACAGCCCGGGCCAGGCTCAGCCGCTGCTTCTGGCCCCCAGAGAGATTCATGCCCTGTGGCCACAAGAGAATGACAGGGCCCTGAGTCTACACTGCTGGGTGAAGCTGGTGTGACGGGGCCACATCTGCTCATCAGAGTGAGGTGCAGCTGGCTGTGCCTGTCCCCCAGGGCCACCTCCCAGCTTGAAACACCTGCTCTCAAGCCAACGTTCCCCACCCCCAGGGCTCCACCCAGCCTCGCTTCTCCCCGTTCTAGCCAAGTGAGCCTCCTGGAGGAGTCGTCTGCACCCTCCACGGCTTCCTCTCCCCCACTCACTTCTCCCTCTCCTCAAGTCTGGCTTCTGTTCCCATTTCTCCACTGATGCTGCCTTCCTCAAGGACACCAGCCATCGTTTCTCTGTTGTCTAGGGCAGCTTTTTGGTCCTTATATTCATTCACTCACTCATTCATTCATTCATTCATTCATTCTTCCACTCAAATTTACTGCATGGCTACTTTGAACCCAGTGGCGTTCTAGGCTCTGGGGACACAGCAATGAACAAAACCCAGTCCCTGCTCTCATGGATCGTTCATTCTAATGAGGGTGGGAGTGGGAGACAGATAATCAATAAGCAAACAAGTAAAATATATCACCTATCGATGGTGTTATATGCCAGGAAGAATAATAAATCGGGGGAAATATGTCAGGGATGCTGCATGAGCAGGGGTGCTGTGGGGAGGGAAGGCCTCTCCAGCAAGGGGACCTCTGAGTCGAGACCTGATGGGAGTGAGGGATGGACCTCATGTGGACCCCTGGGAAAGAGCTTTACAAGCAGAGGGAACGTCAGGTGCAAAGGCCCTGAGGTGAGCGTGTGCTTCGAGTGTTTGAGGAACCACGGAGAGCCATGTGGCAGGAACAGAGAGACATGGGAGATGAGGTCAGAGCTATAACGGGGGCCAGGTCACGGGGGGCCTCGTCGGTGATGGGCAGGACTTGGCTGTGACTCAGAGGGAGTGGGGACCCTTTCCTGGAGGATTCCCAGCAGAGAAAGGACGTGATCTGACCTACGTCTGGACAGACTCCCGTTAGCTACCGCGCTGGGGTCAGCCCGTCAGGGTTGAGGACAGAAGGAAGGAGGGCCACCAGGGGTTGCCGTAGCAACACGGCCACGTTTTGATGGTGGAGGGAGGGGACCAGAACATTCTGGGTCTGCCTTGATGGTGGACCCACCGGGATTTGTAGATGGATTAGATGTGGGTGTAAGAAAAAGAGAGGAATCAGGGGTGACACCCAGGTTTGGGATCTGAGCCGTGGAAGGGCGGAGCTTCCGTCGGCTGGGGTGGGCGTGCTGTGGGTGGACGGAGGGGAGATTCTGGGAGAGCACTTGTCTGGTTTAGGGTGTGACACGCTGGACAGACCTAGCGGGCGGCAGGCACCCCCTGCTTCTGAAACACCCTTCCCTCGGCCTCCACGCCGCCACGTCCTCCCCCGGAATGCTCCTCTAAGGCAGGGTTTCCTCCAGACCCTACCAGGGGTCCTCTCACCTTCTCTCTGGGAAACCTCACCCATTTCCTTGACTGCTCTTTTCCACACTCAATTCCCTAATCCAGGGGTCAGCAACCTTTTCTGTAGAGAGTCTGACAGTAATGACTTTAAGCTTTGCTGGGGAAGCCCATGCAAAGGTAGCCATGGATGGCTCACGGGGAAATAAATGGATGTGGCTGTGTCCCAATAAAACTTTATTTACAAAAACAAATGGTGGGCCGAATTTGACCCATGGGTCATTTTTGCCAATCCATAGCTCCAGATGCATCTCCCTTTTACTGGACACCTCTGCCCGGAGCTTTCAGTGAGGGGAAGCAATCTGACCAATGTCATCCAAAAAGGCAGGGCAGGACAGGTGCCCAGGTCCCCTCACTCTTGGTTGTAGAGCCCATCACCGCCAATCCCTGCCACGTCTCTCTGCATCTCCCTGGTCTCTATTTTCAATCATTCACTCATTAATAACTATTTATTGAGTGCCTGCTATATGCTTGGCCCTAAGCCGGGCCTTTTTCTCCCTAACTTCCCTGCCCTATCTCCCCTTTGTTCCTCCCACCACACTGCCCACAGCTCAGGAAAGCAAACGGCCCCAGCCACCATGCCTCCCTGTCCTGAGAAGGCCCAAGACCCTCACCTGCTCCCCAGTTTGGGTGTGGACTCCTGCAGGGAAGCTGCCTACGTCCGGCCACAGGGCACATGCCTCCAGCACCCTCTCCAGCCATGGCAAGTCCAGCTCCTGCCTGAAGCAAATGTTCTCCACCACGGACATGTTCTGGACCCAGGCCTCCTGGGGCACGTAAGCCACGGGACCCTAAAACACAGCTCGCTTTGGCGATGAGGAGGCTGATGGGGATGGAGGAGGAGTGGGCGGGGCTCAGGGGGCAGTGGAGGTGGAGAGAGTGAATGCAGAAAAGCCGGGCTGGGAGGGGGGAGCGGGGAAGGCTCTAGGATGGGGGACAGTCTAGCGGATGAGCAAGGACTGCAGCCTCACCTTGATGCTCACGGACCCCTCCACCTTTGACAGCTCCCCGAGGAGAGCAGAGAGCAGAGAGGACTTCCCTGCCCCCACCGGACCAACGACAGCCAGCAGACAGCCCTGCGGCACAGCAAGGTTTATCCTGGCAACACAGACGGGGGGACACATTCCTGGGGCGGGCCCTGCTTGAAACTGTGCAGACTTGGTGAATCCCAGACACAGCCAGCTTTGCCCGCTGGCGACTCACCCAGGAGGTCACTAAGAGGATCTGCAGGGTAGTCTTTCCTTCTCCCCACCCTTGTCTGGCTATGAAAGCAGCCGTCCTGTCCCACACACGTGCATGGGAACACACATGTGCATGCACAGACCCACACACGTACATACATGTGCGCACGCACACACCACGCTTCATGCACATATGCATACATGCACACGCGTGCACACACAACATTCACACACAAATGCATGCACACATACACAAACATGTTCTCACACATGCACACACACGTGCACAAACACGTGCACGCACACGGGGACACACATGCATACAGAGTTTACTGTAGCAGGCGGGTTTAACCAGCGTCACCTCTCACCCAGCAATGGGCTCCTCACTGCTCCCCCTGCTTCTGCCCTTGGCGCCTGCCCCTGCCCGCGGTTCACAGTCCATCCTCCGCCCAGGGGCCGAGCAACCTATCAGAACCTGAGTCTATCATGACACTCTCCTGCTGGAGTCTTCTGGAGGTTCCCATTTCACACGGGATAAAAGGCTCCTGCTGCCTTGTCCTTCAGCCACACTGACTGCCAGTTTCTCAAACACAGCTGGGGTGATTGTGCTCCCCAGGGGCCATGTGGCAATGTCTAGAGATATTTTTGGCTATCGCAACTGGTGGGGGTTGCTGCTAGCATCGAGTGGGTAGATACTGGGGTCCTGCTAAACACCCGTTGATACACAGGACGGCCCCTGCAACAAAGTTATCCAGCCTCAAATGTCAACGGTGCTCAGGTGGAGAATCCTGGGCCTCGGCGTACTCCCAGCCCAGACCCTTTGCTTCTGCTGTTCCCACTGCCTAGAAAGCTCTTCTCCTGGGCATTTGCAGGGCTCGGTATTTCACTTCATTGTGACCTCAGTTTAAATGTCAAGCTTCCTCTCACTACGCATGCCCCTTCAGCAGTATCACCCTCTGTCCCCGTACCCTGATTCCTCATTCGTGTGTCCCCCCTCCCACCAGCCTGTTAGCCTCAGGAGTGTAGGACCCTGGTCTGTCTTCTTCACTCTATCCCCTGGCACCTGGCAAGTGCTCAATAAATGCTACGAAGTGAGCGAGTGACAATCTACACAGGTACGGCCCAGGGCATTGAAGTTCCCTTCCTAGGGAGTCTGGGGGTTGGCTGGGGTTTTCTGCTACAAAGACTCAGCCAAAGAGTGAGAGGCCGAGGTGACAATGAGCTAGGGACTGACACGGTGGGGAGAGATGTGGGCATGGCCGACGACACTTGGCTTTGAGGCTCTTCTCGTCCAGGCCTCCCTTGTGCGTGTCGGCCAGCTTGAGAGCAGAGAGGTGTCTCCTCCCTGACGGGGAGGCTCAGGTGCCCCGTCCCCATCTGCGGGAGCCCCTGCTCGTCCAGGACTCTCGCCACCAGGGCCGGTCCTGGGAGTCCCCCCTGTGGAACATGAGCTCGGGCTCACCCACCCTCCAGCCCCAGGTGGGAAACCCACACCGTCGCTCACGGGAAGCGACAAGAGCCTCTTCTGTTTTCTCCCTGTCGGTCGGAAGGGAGCGAGTTACCACTGAAGCCCTTCTGTACCTGTGCAGGCAGGGCGGGCTCTCCCGAGACCAAGCAAAGGTGGCTTCTTGTACACGGATGCAGTCCTCCCTGGAGGCTGCAAGGCATAAAAGGCCAGTTACATGACATGCTCCCAGCTGACCTCGTCCCAGAGGCAGCAGGAAATCTCTCCCACTGGACTCACTGTCCTGCTTGCCTGTGACTCTGGAGTGGTCACGTTCTCTCCCCGTGGGATGATTATACACTTCAGGGGCCAGATCTTACCTGCCGACTATTTCAATAAAGTTTTATTGGAACACAAGCACATGCCTTTATGTTTTTTAATGGCAGAGGTGAGCAGTCGAGACACAGACCGAATGGCCTGTAAAGCCTAAACTGTGCACGCTCTGGTCCTTTTCAGAAAAGTTAGTGGGCTTCTGATATGATTTATCATCCTGCAGAGTGTGATTAATTTCAGTGGGACAGCAAGTGTGAGCAGGGACACTGGTCTGTCTCGCTATGTCCCTAGGTCTCAGATATATATATTTTAATACAAAGTCCTAACACCCCCAAATCAGGATCTTTGAGGGGGTGAGGCCTGAGCACCTTACATCTAATGATCAGATGACACCCGCTAACACCCACTGGACTGGATGGTCTCTGGGGGCGGGCTGCAGATGAAAAGCAGGATGCCCACTTAAGTTCGAATTTCAGATAAACGAGTACGTTTTTTAGTGTTAAGTATATCCCACAGATGGCATGGGATATACTTATACTCAAAAGATTCTTCTCTGTAAACCTGAAATTCCACTTGAATTGGGAGTGCTGTGGTTTTATTTGTGAGTCTGGCTCCCCTACTCTGGCAGCTGGTCCCTTCCTAATGGTCTAAGGCGTGGGGACCCTCCTCTGCGTCCCCATCTACAAAGTGGGGGGTGGGATGGAGAGAGATGAGCTCATCATTGCACAGAGCACTTTGAACTGTAGTGGCACGAGGTTAATACAAACACATTGGCTCTCGATGTTTGCATTAACCTCGCTGTTGTACGCCTTTGCGTGAAGAGCAGGCAGGTGACCAGGTGTGTCAAGCTCGTGGCTCGAAGAAGACCCAGGGGTCTCTGGGACAGGGTCCGCGGTGCTGTAAAGATTGTCATGCCCACTTTGCAGACAGGGACACTGAGGCTCAGAGGTTGATTCTGGCTGGGGGACTCCGACACCACAGGCTATGCTTTTAGCCGCCATGCCGGCGTTTTCTCGGTAAGTAGGTTGACGATGCCTCAGTCACAAGAAGGGGAGGGGTTCAACCCCGTGATGGGTCCTCTTCCCCCGACTGCAGTTCAGTTAGTGTCGCTAGACCCACAGGTGTAGGGTTTGGGATGGACGGGACAGAGGGAGGCCCAGCTAACTCGAGCTGGGTGAGTCTCACCATACAATGGCGCTCGTAACTCTCCGATTTTATTTTCTAGTTTGACAAACACATTGCCATGCTCATCTGTCTGGACCTTCGGCACGAGGGCAAGAACCTGGTCTGTTAGAGTGGTCACTGCTGCACAGAGTGACCAGTGGCACGCATGAGGTGCCCGTGAGCAGCCACCAGATGACTGGCAGGAAGCAGCATCACGGTGCCTGTTCCCATGTCATGTGGCCGATGCTGCGGTCTGCAGGTGCCATCCTGCTGCCGGCAGCCCCCCGGCTGGGACCCTGGCATCCTACCCGCCTCCTCCTCCCTTCCACACCCCTCCTGCTGAACTCAGCACTCACAGCGTCTGGAGGGACTTGAGTCCACGGCCTCCGGGTCAACTTCTTCTAGGCAGAGGAAGGCAGCCAGCCGGTCAAAGGACACCCGGCCCTGGGGACACCAAAGCCCCAGGTCACGCACGCCAGAAGGGCAGAAAAAGAACTCAGGCTTCGGGCGTGGGGTGCCTCAAGATGGTGAGGGAACTTCCCGTCCATCAAGCTCTGCTCATGCGCAAGGCATCAGCGCAAAGCTTTTTGGGTGACAGAGAATGATGCGCATGAAGGCCACCTCCTTGCTCCCAATTAGCATCATTGGTACAACCCAGCTGCCATTCTGCAGACCGAACCCAGGAACAGGATGGAGGCCTCTGCTGTCATCGGGCCATTATCAAGAATAAGTCCAGACGTCGTCCACCTGGGGCGCCCTCTCTGCTCCCACCCCCAAAGCCCATCTTTGGGAACGAACCGGGAGGCCGCTTAAATAGGGACGGCTCAGCTAGGCGAATGCCCGCTCACGTTCGCCGCATCCGAGGAGGCAGCACGTGCGCAGAGAGTGTTCAAGGAGGAGACATGGGATCCCGCTGCCTCGTGTGAAAGGGAAGCGGAACGAGCTCTCGCGCGTGGATGGCCGTGTGGCTCACGGGCCTGCGCCGACGACGGCTCCCGTGGCAGCTTCGTGTGTTTCCCGCCCTGTTTCGCCAACTCTTTCTCGCTCCCTCTCTCCATCCTCCCGCTGTCAGCTGAGGGTAGGTGGGTGGAGACCGGGCCCAGCCTGCTGCACCCCGGCAAGGCCCCTCCCAGCGGCCTCCCCTCCCCCAGCCTCACCTGGACCACGGAGTGGATGGAGAAGGGCAAGAAAGCCTGGGCCTTGTTGAGGATGCTGAGGACCGTGAGGGTGACGAAGGCTTTCTCGGCGTCCACGGCATTCTCCTGGGCCACCAAAGTATGGACAGCGAACACAACCAGTGCCATCTGGGTGAGATGCGGGGGGGTGACATGAGCTGCCGAGTGTGGCCAGGGAAGCCCGAGCCATCAGGGGTATCTCTAGGGTCCGTGTGCCCCGCCTCCCCCGCCTCCCCACCAGATCTCCCTTCGAGTTCTGCTATTGACGAGGGCGGTGCGTGTGCGGCCCACCCCCCTCCCCCCACCACTATCAGTCGCAGAGACTCTTGGTTCCAGGCATTGGGGACACTGCAGTTCTCCATCTCATTTCGCGGTTCTAGGCGTGGGTGGGACTCGTGATTCGAGAATCCCTCGGAAGGTGACCGTGAAATTGTAGTGGCAGCAGCGGTCGAAGGTCCTAGGTATCAGCGGCATCTGTGGTTCTAGATGTCACTAGGGGTTGGTTCAGTTCTAAGGGTTGGTGATGTTTCTTCGGTTCTCAATATCATCTGGTGGGACAGTCACTTGGTGTGATGGTCACTCTATGTGACAGTTGTCTGACGGTTACTTGGTGTGATGGAGGCCCAGTGATCCTATCTGGGGAGCCCTCACGGTTCTTAGTGATGGTACTTGTGGTTCTGAGCGTCCATCGTGTTGGCGACATCCAGCGTCATAGCAGATGGCCCTTGGGAATCTAGATCCTTCTGGAAACAGTGGTTAAGGCCCACTTGTTACCAGCTTGAACGTTTTATGAAGAGTTTGGGTTTTATTGGGGACGCAGCGGTGAGTCATTGTAGGTTTGTTTGCAGTGGCATGACTACGAAGCCACGCTTTAGGAGGCTAATCTGGCAGGAATTTGTGAAATCACTCAGAGAAAGACAGGACAGGCACTGTGCCCAGCGAGAGGCTGCAGTAGGGTGAGCCTGGGGTCCCAACTCTGCAGCTTCCTGCACCCATTGCCAATTCCCTACGGCAGTGGGAGCTGCAATTCCAGGAGCCTGGAGCTCAAGACCTTACGTGGGCCACTGCCACGTTCAGGGGAATGACCTGACGGATTAGCCGACTCAGCAGAAAGTGGGGACCCCTGAGAGAGAGCAGGGCCCAGGAGGGGTGCGTTTTGATGGACGAGGCGGTCTGCAAAGAGAGGCTCCAAGATCCAGGGGCTCTGCCTATACCTCATCCCACCCCCTGCACCCCATCCCCAACCAAGTCCATGCTCTGCAGGGAGACCAGGGTGACGTCACCAGAAACGTGGACACTTGGAAGGACACCAGAGACACAGAGAAGAGGAGCCCGGAAGTCCTCAAGGCGCCCAGCTCCCGGCCTCGGATGCGCAGGACTCTGTCCAGAAAGGCTCTCTCCCAGCCGTGGCACTTGACTGTCCTCATGTTTCTGAGGATGCAGCTGGTGAGCCGCGCCCGAGAGTCCTTGTGTCTCATTTGCTCCTCCTGGGACCAGAGGGAAGAGAGGGGAGGGGACAGGAACAAGTCTGGAGTCCTTCCCTCCAATGGCCGCCCCCCCGAACCCTTCGGCAAATCCTGCTGCTTCTATCTCTAAACCAGGCGCGAGCCGTCTGCTTCTCGGCATCTCCGTCCCACGGTCCTGGCCCGAGTCACGGTCACCTCGGCCTCAACCACTGCAGGAGCCTCCTCCCTTTGTCCCCCGAGCCTTCACAGGGGAGGATGCGCCATAACACAGGGAAGCCCCCAAAGTGCGGGGAATAGAGGTAGGCCCTGACCAGCTGGGGGTGGTGCAATCAGGAAGGCTTCCTGGAGGCGAGGGTGACGCCCTGACTACCTCAGAAGTGATGTGGAGGTGCTGAGCACGTGGAGAAGGGCTAGGTGGGGTGAGCGGGGCAAGAAGGAGAGGACAGCATGGCGGGGAGGACGTCCAGGGTGTCATAAGAGGGCGTGCGCAGGGGCTAAGACAGGGAGGCAGGGCCATGTTGGGACTTGCAGGTCAGGCAGAGGGTTTGGGGGCCACCGTGCTTCACCACAGAGGGACATCGTCAGAAGGGCGGCTGTGTGGACAGTGTCTAGAGGAGGCCAGACAGGAGGCTGGAGAAACAGGCTCTGTGAGCCCTCCCTCCCTCCCGCCCTCCCTTCCAAGTGTTTATTGAGCATCTTCTGTGCACCAAGCACTATTCCAAAAGCTGAGCCTACAGCAGTGAGCATCTCCTGCCACAGAGAAGCTTTCGTTCTAACTAGAAAGAAACAATAAATGGAAGGGCCAGGTGTGTCCTATGGCAGGTTAAGTGACAAGTGCTATGGAACCAAACAGCACAAAGTTGCCGAGCTGCAGGAGGTGGCATGGAGGGTGCGTTGTGCCGAAACCAGGTGGTTAGGGAGGGGAGAGAAGCAGACAAGACTTCTGGGTGAGGGTGCTCCGGGCGGCGGGACGGGAACGGCCAGTGTGAAGGCCCTGGGGCGGGAGCAGACTGGTTTGAGGATCCAGGGAGGGCAGGGGAGGTCACGCAGCGAGCGAGGAGAAAGAGGTAGGAGGTGATGAGGCCGCATCGCCACGGGCAGGAGGCCACCGCAGGGTGCTGGCTCTGGCACCAAGGGAAATGAGAGACATGAGACCTGCGTGGTTTTCACGGGTCCCCTCTGGCTGGTGTGCGAAGTGGCCAGGGTGAGGGGCGAGAGCAGAAGTGGGGACTCAGCGAGGGGTCCCTGCAGTGGTCCCGGGGAGGGACAGTGGGACTTAGAGAGCCTGGGGTGAGAAGGGGCCACGTCGTGGATGCACTCTGAAGATGAGGCCACCCGAATCAGCTGACGGAGAGGGTGTGAGAAGAGAGAGGCATCCAAACTGACCCATGGTTTGAATGCCGGAGGGACAGAGCTGCCACCCACTGAGACGGGGGCACGTGGGGACACAGGTCTGAGTGACCGGGAGGACTCACAACACGGCAGGGCAAAGCCGGGCCCACCCGGCCTCTACCCGCCCCATTTCCCTGGCACGTCCCTTCTGTCACATGCCAAACCTGATGGTGGTTCCTCTTCCTGGTGATGAAGAAGTTCAGAGGGAGGAGGCTGAGGAAGACAGCGATGGCGGTGAGGGCAGAGGGTCCTAGGAGCTGGAAGCAGAGGGGAGGACATCACGACATGTCCCCAGGAGCCCAGCGGCAGACCCCGAGGGATTCGGCCAGGGGTTGGGGGTGAGGGACTCAGATTTGTTTCCTAAGGCAGGGGAGTGTCAGCGGATCTGATGAGGGCAGCCACCAGGTTTCGGGGACCAAGACTCGTGGGGCAGACACTTAGAAGGAGTCGCCTGCTGAAGATGGAGACCTTACATCTCAGGGAGTGGAAATGACCCACTTCGCACGATGTGGGGTGTATGTCCGAGACAGGTCGTGCATCTAGACAGGAGGGGCGGGGGAGAGGGGGGGCATGCCTAGCCAGAATGGTGAAGTCAGACCTCTGGAATCAGGATCCGGGTTCAAATCCTGACTCTGACACTTACTCATGTGGCCTTGGGCACGTGGCTTACCCTGTGTAAACTGTAGTTTCCTCGTCTGTCACATGGAAACAGAGGTGTTCCCCACGGCCAAGAGTGTGTGCTCATGTCATAGAGTCAGTGGTAACCCTAGTCTTCATTTCGCCCCTGACAAGATTTAGCAAATAAACCCAGGAGGCCCCCGCCCGCCTCAGCTAAACTAGGATTCCAGAGAAACAGCAAGAAAGTTTTTAGTATAAGCATAGCCCATGGAATATTTGGGATATACTTATACTAAAAAATTATTCAGTTTACCTGAAATTCATATTTAACTGGACATTCTGTATTTTGTCTGGCAGCCCTTCCCGCAACCACCTTGGGAACTTTGGGACAGATATGTTCCCTTCTTAACTCTGGTTTCTTTACCTGGTACATATAGAGGTAGTGGGGTAAGATAAATGACATTTAAGTGACTGTGACTTTTTGAGATTTCCCTTGAGGTCGTTTGAGCCCATTCTCTCAGCAAAGGTCACTCGTTTCAGGTCTGTGGGCCTAGGTTTCTCCTCTCAGACAAAAAAAGTTTTCGAATCTTTTGACAACTCAAGCCGCCGGGTTGTTTCATTTATGTGACAATGGCACCACCTAGTGGCCTAATAGAGAAGTGCCCAGAAGGCAAACACCAGCCATCTCATCCAGGGCTGGGAAAATATTCAGAGAGGTGTCAGCAGAAGGTTAAGCTCTCTCCAGCAAAATGGCATCGTTTTGTAAAAAGGCTACAAATGCTACCTAGAGCAACCCCAACGCCCAGCCTTCCTTAACCAGGATCTTGGGGGTGACCCTCTGATGTTAGGGACTGTCGGCCAGGACGCCGGGAAAGGGCTGGGTGTGTCGTCTGCAGCTTCGCTTGTCTCGTGGGTCGGCCTGCTAACTGCCCTGCATTCTCCCAAGTGTCCTTCCTCCCTCGCCGGGTGGAAGCTGTGGTAGAGGAACATGATGACCCTGTGCACGAGGTGGCCTTCGGGAGTGTTTCACACTCACTCACGATCATATGCCATCGATGTGCCCACCCCGGGGCCCGCGAATGGTGGCACATGGGCCAGGTGCCGCCTCCTGCTTTTGGACAGCCCATGAGCTGTTCAAAAAAAAAAAAAATCCTCATGGCTTTTAAATTTTTAAATGGTCGAAGGAAATCGAAAGAAGTATATTTCGTGATGTGAAAATTCAGACTGAATCTGTGGCCACTTTTGCACTGGAAGGGACAGAGTCGAATAGTTTTGAGAAGGACTGTATGACCCTCAGTGTCTAAAATGTTTACGATCTGGTCTGTTACAGAAAAATGTGTGAGCTTCGCGCTCACCCCTGGAGCAGAGCTGAGGTGGGAACTTGAGACGAATCACACGTCCCCTACCAACAAGCCGACCCAACACCTACGGGTTACAGCTGTGTGCCAGACACCGTTCTCGGTGTCTCATTTCATACCAAACATCGAAGGCAGGGGCGGTGTTGCTCATTGAGATCCTCATCTTACAGGTGAGGAAATGGGGCGCAGACAGGCTATTACTCGTGCAAGGTTTTTATAACTGGCAAGTGGTAAAAGCGAGATTTGAACCCTGGCAGTCCCACTCCAAAGTCTGTGACAGAAGAAAGAAAGAGGAGAGAGAGAGAGAGAGAGAGAGAGAAGAAAGGAAAGAAAGGAGAAAGAAAAAAAGAAAGAAAACCCTATGCCACAAACTAGATAAAAGGAAATCAGAAAAAGTTCTGATTTTTTTCTTTTTTCTTTTTCTTTTTTTTTTTGGCTGCATGGCCACTTCACACTTTTCGAAAACTAGGTATCATATTTTTTCCCCTAAAATGTTCTGTCTTTTTTGATGATGGTGCTGGTGTCCTAGCATCACTGGTAACTTCCGATAGGTTTCATCTGTCTACTGGGTACCCCGAAATGGCATCCAGAAGTGTCAATGTCACCGTCATCATGTTACGGATGGGGAAACTGAGGCTCGGGGAGGGCGAGCATCCTGCCCAAGGTCAAGTGCGGGCCGTCCTCATCTAAGATGTTGCCCATTATGTCAGTCCACAGAGTGTGCAGATAAAGACAGGACAAAGAGAAGAGGAGGGGGGGAGGGGGGAAGGATTCAGCTCTAACCCCGGCTCCCTCCATCCAGCACACCTGCCAGAGGTAAACAAAGCAGACGATGATCCAAATGAGTGGCAGCCACAGCCCATTGAGGTACATGACGCTCTCGGTCACCCGCTGCACATCCACAGACACCAGGTTGACCACGTCCCCAACGGCACTGGTCTTTCTGGAGCCGCTGGACAGAGCCAGGACCTGGGTGGGGCAAGAGGAATAAGATGTGAGTCAGGGGAAGGACAAGGCGAGGTGGGTGGGGGGAGGCAGGGAGGCCAGAGGCCCACCCCGCAGGCCTGGGTCTGAGCGGTGCTGCCCCTGCTGGCCAAGCCAGGTCTCTTCACCTGCCGAGCGTGCGTTCACTCTCCTGTAAACGGGCTAATAAAAATCTCCTAGGCCAACCTCCCGGGGCCTTTGTGAGAATCTAAGAAGTTGTCAAAAAATGAAAATACTCGGAAATCCCTAAAGCACTGGAGCAATAAGTTAATCACATCACACATAAAAACCTTGGATCCGTGACAACCGTGCTGGTCATGTGCTGAGTGCTAACTAGGTCCCAGGCTCTGTGTTCAATGAACGGTTTCACCATTTTCTGTGGTCCTGGCATAGTTCCTTCAATCTAAAATGCCACGAACAAAACCCTCTCCGTTTTTGTATCATGACGGAAAAAAAAAAATCGATGCCAATTAAATTAAGATGCATAAGACACATCTTGATTTCAGAAGAGTTCAAGTGAGATTAGAATCAATGAAATGCAGCGTTACGAACCCCATTTTACAGCTCAGGAGACTGAGGCACAGAGAAATAGGCTGACTCGCCCGAAGTCAGAGGGTTTCTAAGTGGCCAGGCCAGGGCTGGAATCCAAGATGGCTGAGGCACAACACGGGCTGGACAGGGCGTTACGCTGACCCCCGCGGGCATTTACGTGCCTCCCGGACACCGACCTGGTCCTCTGGCAGCCCGAAACCTGCCCTAACTCTGGGGTCATAGCGGACCCCTTCCAGCCTGTTGAATGCTAAGTTCTGCTTGCAATCTTCCCTCCGCCGAGTGTGTGAGGGAAGGAGCTGGGGAGTGAAGGAATCTGAGTGCAGAAATCCTCCAAAAAATCTTCAGCTCTTTTCTCGAGCTCTTGCTGACCCAGACTGAGTGCTGGGAATACAGCCGCCAACGACATGGGGGGTGGGGGGGGGAGGGGCGAGGTCACTCTCCTGGGAGTGAAGACAGAGGGGAACAAAAATAAAGACTCCCGAAGTTTGCTCTGTGATGGTAATTATGTGATGGTAATTACGACGAGTGCCGTGAAGACCTGTTTCAAAAGACAGGTTTTACTATCATTCAGGTCCAGCGAGGCCCGCAGATCAGGAGGTGGTCGTTATTGACAAGAAAGCTTTTCTACTCATGGGCCTCAAGCGGGGGCCACTGCATGCGGTGGGGGGCCACTCGGGGAAGCACCAGCATTGGGCGGAGGGAGGGGCGGGAGAGGTGGATGGGAGACCACACTGTGGTTTTCACAGGAAGGAGAGTCGGGCAGGGTGAGCAGGTTTGGACTGGCATGTTTCAGCCATTCCAGCAGGCTCTGGGGCAAAGTCCCTAGCAGAGAGGTGATTAAGGCAGGGGACAGTAGCCCGGAGTGGGAGAACCCCATAAAGGAGGGGTTGGGGGACGGGCTCTGGATTGGCTGGTTTGCGTCTGAAAGGTATGCTCTCAGGTGAGTCATTTGCCATCTCTAGAAATTGGCTAGCTGGGGAGGGACAGTCCCTCCAGGGTCAGTAAAGCCCCTAGATGTCAAAGCACCAGATGCAGAAAATAAGAAGCAGCCCAGAGAGCAGAGTGGGGTCTGACCTCATCAGGAGATGAAGGCTTCCCCGATGGGGCAGGGCGGGGGGATAGTGGGGGGCAGGAGGGGGAGCGGTGCCCTCAGGCCATCTTCCTGTCAGCCTCAGCTCAACGTGTGGACCCACGAGACTGCATGGGCCACACATACACAGCTCCAGCATGCTCAGGGGACGTGGGTCTGAAACACAGTAGGCAGGGCAGCATTGGGAGCCACCCGCATGCTCATTGAAGAGCTGTCCCATTTGCCCCCCTTTGCCCCCAGGTGACACAGCTCAGATGTGAGAAAAGGAGATTCACACGAGACAGAATGACCCTGGCTTGGATGCTCCAGACCCCACAGGAGCCAATGTCTTGGATGCTCCAGACCCCACAGGAGCCAATGTCTTTCATAGCATTAGTCTCATGGGTTCTACTTCCAGGGTTCCCCAAAGGGACAAGAGTGACTGCACAGAGAGCAGCTCAGAGCTATGGCTTGCCACCAGCCATTCCTAGCTCTCTGGCAGGACTTCCAGCCCAGATGTAATTTACCAATGGGTCAGGGGACATTTGTACCATAAGTAGTGTTGCTGGGCAACATAGCTGACGGTCTGCCTTTATCTGGTTTCCACACAGCCCGAAGGCAAGCCCTTCATCCTCGTGGGGGATGAGTGGCAGTTATTTACAGGAGATGTTGTGGAAAGGGTGTCCAGGCAGTGGAGAAAGCAAGTGCAAAGGCCCTGTGGTGGGAGGGTCCTTGGCGTGTTTGTGGCTAGAGCAGGGAGAGCAAGAGAGGAAGAGGTGTGTGACACGATGAGGTTGGAGAGGTCCCAGGGTCAGATCATCCAGGGTCTTACGGAAATAACCAAGGAGGTGAGAGTGTAGAGCAAGCAGCTATGAATGAAGTAACAAATGAGCATGTGTTCAGACACGACGATATTAACAGTTCAGTGATGTAACTAACCCTTCCTGGCTGGACCATGTGCACGCACATCGGGGCGGGATGGAGAGAAGGGAAAGGCTGAGGCTCACCTTTCTGTACACGAGGCCGGTGATGGCTGTTCGCAGCCTCATCTGCAGCACCTTGAGCCTGTACATGTGCTGCTGCTCGAATAGCGTTTGCAGGCAGGCGGTGAGGAACATCAGCACCGCGAGGAGGTAGCCCTTCCAGCCCGGGGTCTTGGGGTCACCAATAAACTCCAGAAAAAGGCTTGTGGGAGAGGGAAGGAGAAGGCGCAGCCGGTGAGAGAAAGCACCCATGGGAGCTGCCTCTGCCCAGGCCCGCCCAGGTCTGGAGGAACAGACGGTGTGGCAGATTTTTTTTTTTTTTAATTGTTTTGCGAAAATGGCTACAATTGTTTTCCGCCCTGTCCACGCTCATTTCCAATGGGCCTTGCAGCTCATCGATCCAAAGGTGGTGTTTTCATTCCCACCTGTTACAGGCTGAATTGTGTCCCCGTGAAATTCATATATTAAAGTCCCAAACCCCCAGAACTTCAGAATGCAGCTGTGTTTGGAGACGGGGTGCATACGTTAAAATGAGGCCATTAGGGTGGGGCCTTAATCCAAGATGACTGGTGTCCTAGTAAGAAGAGGAATTTGGGACAGACAAGGAGACACCTGGACAAATCATGTGAGGACACAGCAAGTAAGCGGCTGTCTGCAAGCCAAGGAAAGAGGCCTTGCGAGAAACCAAGCCTGCCCACACCTCGATCTCAGACACCCAGCCTCCAGAACTGTGAGAAAACAAATTCCATGAGGGAACTCAGCCAAGAAAGGGAGAGCCACCCAGCTGAGCTCAGCCTGAATTGCTGACCCACATTATCCTAAGTAAATAAGTGGTTTTAAGCCCCTCGCTTTGGGGCTGTTTGTTATACAGTGAAAGCTAACCGATACAGTCAGGTTAGAGTTCACTTTTTCCCTCCCGGAGGTCAGACGCTTTCTCGTTTGTTTTTGTCCTTCCTCAGTATTCTTTTGCCCAGTCTCCAGTGCCCTGAGCACCAGAGGTGTAGACAGAGGCAGGTGAGCTGAACTCCCCATCCCCAGCCTTGGAAAGACACCCATTAAGGGACCACCAACCTTAGCAGGGCACCCAAGGCCTGGACCTACCTGAGGAGCTTAGGAACAGTGAACCTGAAGGCGTCACTGATGACGAGGCTGAGGGTCCCCAGGAGGAAGGTGGACCAGAACACCTGCCAGATGGCCCTGAGCAGTGGGCCTCTCATGCTCCCTTTTTGCTGTAGGAATATCTCAGTCTCAGAGGCCTCCCCGTCACCGAGTCCTTTCCTTTTACACGCTGTTGCCTTGGTGTGCCTAAGGGGACAGGAGACATTGGCTCTGGGCCCCTGCAATAGCCTAAATGTTGTGCCCCCCGCCCCCCAAATTCCTATGTTGAAATCCTAACCCCTAATGTAATGGTGTCAGGAGCTAGGGCCTTTGGGAGGTGATTAGGTCATGAGGATGGAGCATTCCTAAATGGGACGAGTGACCTTATAAAAGACACCCCAGAGAGCTGCCTCGACCCTTCTCCACGTGAGGACACGACAAGAAGCTGAGCATCTACGAACCAGGAAGCGGGCCCTCACCAGACACCAAAGCTGCCAGTGCCTTGATGTAGGACTTGCAGCCTCCAGAACTGTGAGAGATAAATGCACGGTTTATAAGCCACCGGTCTGGCAAGCCAGGTGTCATCCCCATGTCACAGATGAGGAAATGAAGGCCGAGAGGGTGACTTTGTCCGAGGACACACAGCTGAGAAGCAAAAGAACTGGGATTGGACCCCAGGTCTGCCTTCAGGCACTTTCTGATCCGGGGTGCAGCCCTCCCTTCTTCCACAGCAGCCAGCGTCGGGTGGTCTAGAGCTGGTTCAGAGCCAGTTTAGAGTGGGTTTAGAATCCTGCTGCTGTCCAGACCAGAGCTCAGGCAGCCTTGACCCAATAAGATCCTAGGCCCTTAGTCATAACCGGGGGCCACAACGAGAGCTAGGGTGAGGGACGGCGAGGAGCAGGGAAGCCAGAGGACCCTTCCTGTGTCCTCGGTCACACAGCAGAGGCAGCTGCCGACCACCCGTTGCAGTGTGGCCTTGGGCTGATTGCTTCCCTCTCTGTGCCTCTGTGTCCTCACGTGTGAAAGCATGTGGTTGGTCCCACTCTCTGTGTCCCTTCCAATTCTGACAACCTAGGGGGTTACCATAAATTTCAAGGTCCATTTAAGAGCTGGGACCTGGACCAGGCACTGGGATCAGTCTGTCCTTTACACCAGGGACCTGAGCTCCTATGAGAATCTAATGCCTGATGATCTGAGGCAGAGCTGAGGCGGTGATGCTGGCGCTGGGGAGCGGCTGCAGATACAGAGAAACTTCGCTCGCCTACCCACTGCTCCCCTCCTGCTGTGCAGCCCGGTTCCTGCACTAGTCCACGGCCCGGGGGTTGGGGGCCCTTGCTTTATACCTTTACACAAATGAGCACACTGACTCCTTTCAACCTCCTTGCCTAGTGGGTATCATAGGCTCCCACTTTACCCAGGATGAGACTGAGGCTCAGAGAGGTGGTGACAGCTACCCAAGGTCACACCGCAAAGAAAGAACAGATATTTGAGCCCATGTCTCAATTCACAATTTACATAGTGCCTCTGTGGCCCTCACACCCCCAGCAAAAAGAAAAAAATCCCTTGGCAAGCGCTGGTGGCCAGACCCTTACTGACAAGGTGAAGGCCTTGTCCCTCGTCCCTGGCCTGGCTTGTTGTTTGCTTTGGCATCTTGGAGGGCTGTGGCTTGGCCTCTCTCACTGAGCTACGCATGGCCTGCCAGTCACAAATATTTTGGTATTTGGGTCTCAAATGCCAAAAGGATGTCACCTCCTCATAGAGGCCATCCCTGACCACTCTTCCCCATTGGATCCCATTGTTTAATTCATCGACTTCACAGCCACGCTCGCTCTCTCTCCAACTCTTCCCTGTACCTATTCGTCCTATTAGAACAAGAGGGGAAAGTTCTTGCGTGTATTTGCCCCAGCACTTAGTCCGGCTCCTGAATGTAGTAGGTACTCAATAAATACTTGCTAAATGAGTGGGGGAAAACAGATTAGGTGTGATGTATGTGAAACGCCCGACAGGAGTGCCTGGTGCATAATGTTATAAAGATTTGTGGAAGGAAGGAAAGAAGGAAGGAAGAAAGGAAGGAAGGAAGGAAGGAAGGAAGGAAGGAAAGGGAAAGGAAGGAAGGAAGGAAGGAAGGAAGGAAGGAGAGGGAGAGGAGGAAAGGAGGCACGGAGAGAGGAGGAAGCAGGTAACTTGGTTTGGCGGACTGAACCTGGCCTTGGAGCCAGGAAACCAAGGTTCAAGTGCCTGCTCTGTCCCCTCTCCTCTGAGCCTCAGTTTCCATCTGCAAAACGAGGTCTCGCATGGGACCACAAGGTGCGGTGGGGCGTGTGAGAGAGAGGCTGGGTGTGAATGGGGGACACAAGAGAGAGAGTGGCGGACACTGTGGCAAAATGAAGAGCCTGTGCCTTGTCTGATGGGGCGGCCACCACCCGGATCCACTCTCCCGTTGCTGTGCGGAGCCGTGACCCAGCACTGCCTGTGTGATTTAAGAGAGATCAGAATTCCGGATCTTTATGTGACATCTCCAACGTTACAAACGTTGGCAACTTATAAAAACAAAACAAAACAAAACAGAAAAAAACAAGGGACCCCAAAGAACAAGAGCAACGTCACACCATGTGGGCCGAGTATACCCTGGGAACCTGACTTGGCCGGCAGGTGGCCGGCTGGTCTGCGACCTCTCAGGATGACATCCCCTCCCCTCCCCCCAAAATTGCAAAATATTTCAGGAACAAAACCAAAGTTCTCTCCGTGTGTAATCAGTCAGCTCCGTATATGACTGAGCTGGACCTTCATACACCCCCGCCTTCCTCCTTTCTTTCTGTCCACCGTTTGTGGATTCTTAAACCGTCCTGGAGAATGTTTCTATCCGCTGATTCCAATATTGGGTGACTTTCTTCCTCATGCCGGCAGAGGAGGCCAGAACTGGGAACAAGTGGGTGAGAAACCTCCCTGTGAATGAATTCTGCTACTCAGAAGTAATTTAAGAGCAGAGAGGAAGTTCAAAAAGATATGCCTGTGGTAAGAGAGAGCGCTGCTGTTTTAATTTGCTCATATTACTCACCCCTTTTGGAAAAACAAACCCCCTTCCTTTGTGAGGCAGCCCTATCCCTCCCTGTGCAGCCAGTCCCCCACCCATGGGAGTGGCCCCTGAGAGGCACATGACTTGAACCAACCAATCAGAGGCCTTCCTTGGGATTTTTCTACATGGATGCTAGGAGAGAGAGAGGCACTCTTATTCTGCGAGAATTGCTGAACTGGCATGTTATGGGACAGGCTTTATGAAGACATCGATATACAGGTACCAGGTGAGCTGAGAGATGGAGGGAAAGATTTTGGATACCGCGCAAGTCCCTGGATCCAACCATGCCTAAGGGTAGACCCGCCTTCTCAGCCGTGTAGGACAATAGTCTGTATTTCACTGTCTGTCTTTCTCTTGCTTCTTCTAATATGTAGAATTCAACAATCTACAGTCACCACCACAAAATCCTAGAGCATGCAGGGGAACCTTGTAACCCTCTCCACAGAGCTAAGTTACTTTTAACCATTCCCCCGAAACACCAAGGTTCCAATGAGGTCAAGCAACTTCTCCAAGGTCATCGACTACTTAATGGCAAGGCTGCACCTAACCCCAGGTTTAATTAATGTTAACAGCTCATTTCTCTAAACTCATTCCTCATAGAAGTTTCTAGAGATGCCAGAAAGGGCAGGAGTGAGGCAGAGTGGACAGGACTAGAAAGAGCTTGAAATCCTCTGGGTAACTGATATTACTTGAGCTTTTACCATTTTCGAGGCATCTGCGATGTTCTTTTCTAAATTCATTTTTTTTTTCATCTCCCACAAGCCATGGGCCAGGCACTCACGACATCCCCATTGAACAGATAAGAAAACCGAGGGCCAGGAGACTAATCACTCAGGTGAGTGAGTAATGGGCAGCATGTGTGGCCCACCACCCAACTCTCCACCCCGAGTCTTAAAATATTCCTTCTGTATCCTGCCCGCCATCCCACCATTCGAGCTCCCTTCTGGGGGCCTGGAGGAGTCCCCACTTTATTGGCGTTCTTGGGGAACCCACAAAGCACTCTGGGAGGAAATGCACCTTGAGCCTGACCAGTTCCTGCTTCGTGAGATCAGGAAGGGGACTGTGGAGGCGGAGCCCAGAGTAGGGCCAGGGCCCTATTTGGAGCCGAGTGACTCAGGGCTTTGCTGACCTGAGCACCGAGCACTACGCTGACCGCCCGGCTTCCACACACTCACCGCTGGGCCGCACTGCGGTTCCTCGCCCACTGCCTTTCCAACTGGGAGACGAGTTCTTCCGAGGAGTTTTCTCTCCCAAGGGACCAGAAGTCTTCGGATCCCAGTGGTCTCCTGTAGCCCCTCCAGACCAGCCTGTAAAAGAGGGCCACCAGGGCAAGCTCCCCCCTGCCTTCTGCCCCCGCCAAGTCCTGGCCTGGTGGCTGCGTGACCCTGGGTAAGTCTCTTTATCTGTCTTCCCCTCTGCCGGGCCATCGGTAAGACAAGAGCCGTTAACCTAACCGCACCTAACGTTTGTGGGGCACTCTGCAGTCTACAAAGATCATCCCGTGAGCCCATGTGGTAGATTACTACTGACCCATTTTACATCTGAGGAAGCAAATAGAGTCTCAGATAGATTCAACGACTTCACCAGGGGACAATCTGTGTGGCAGGGGAAATAAACCTTCCAAGGAGTCAGAAGTCCAGAGATGAAAACTGTCGCTGGGGAGGAATCCTGAATTCCTCCTGGAGTTTTAAATGTCCCCACACTCCTCCTTGTTCACTGCTCCCGCCACGGGCCTCAGGACCTTTGCACAATCATGTCACCCTACTCAAACCTCCTTTCCTCCACTCCTTACCCGGTCACTTCTGATTTGTCCTTCACCTCTGGGCTTAGATGGGATTTTCTTAGAAGTCTGCTGAATGACCACCCCCGCTCGCCTGGCCCAGTCTTGTAATGATCCCCCATTATGAGATCTCGTAATTTCCTGAGCTTTTTTCTTTATGATGCTTATTGCAGTTATGATCATTTACCTTTTCAGTCTGATGATGTATTTAGACTGGCAGTTCTGTCAGGTAAAGACAGTACTTTATCCTTTTATCCTCACTCCCTGGCACAAGGCACAAGATCTGTCACGCGAAGCCATTTATCAACTCTGTGACTTTGGGCACGTCACTTCCTAACAAAGGATGGCAATTTTCTCCCCTTAAAATGAGAGCGTCTCCCAACGCCTGGGGCTGGCATATGAGGTGACAGTATGTAGTTGGCACATTGTTGGAGGAGGTCATTGAGAGGAAGTGATGGCCCCTGGCCGTTGGAGGCTCCTCACCCCTCCCGTGTTCTTGGAATGTGCAGTCTGCCCGCTCTTCCTGCACCAGAGCAGCTTCAAGGACGCAGGCTTGAGAGAATAAAGTGCCGTGGAGACCATGTGGATGGTACACGTGTCTGAACCCAGTTAAGGCCTCCGTGTAAACTGTTAGGACTCTGGCCGGTGGATGCGGAGATCTTCCTAAGACTAGCCTTGTGGGGTAAGTTCCTTTGCTTGTCAAACTGCCACCTACCAGTCTGGAGTGGCCTGCCTCTTCCGACCCTCTTTGGCCTCTGGGTACAGGGCCATTTTGCGAGCCAACACGCATACATGAGCAATTAATTCCTACAGACTTCCATCAGGGGAGTGTGATTTTCTCTTCAGGTCTCAAACCCTTCTAATGACACCAAGGAGAAGGTTTTTTTCGGAGCTGGTCTTGAGCCACTTCCTGAGACTTTCCAAGTTCCCTTTCCTGACACAGAGCAAACTCAGGCATGCAACGGTCTGATCTAGAAAGTATTAACGTGGCACGGTTTTCATAGAAATTATGTTTGGAGTTCTATGTGGCAAGCGATTCTATAGATTTTCCCAATTTGGCAGTGACAGAACGTTTCTTTCTTTCTTTCTTTCTCTTTAAAAAAAAAAAGCCTATTAAAGTTGAAAAAGTGAGCTGATTTAAAGAAAAAAAAAATTCAGTAAATAGCATATGAATGGTACCCGAATAAGGCAAAAGCTTGAGGAATGGTCCCTGAGTGCCTCTGTGTGGGAAACCGAGGGTGAGTCTGTTTTCTTCTAGTGCTTCTATGCTCTTTCCACAAATTCCACGTCGCCCACGCGTCCTGTTCGTCATCTACCAACCACTTTATATAACACTTGTCATGGGCCAGATCCTGTTCTAAGGGCTTCGCGGAACTTATCTCATTTACTCCTCACAATCCTAGGAGGTAGGTGCTATTATTACCCTCATTTTACAGGTGCAGGGACTGAGGCACAGAGAGGTTAAGTCACTTGCCCAAGGTCACCCCGCCAGGACGTGGTAGACTCGGATTTAAATCCAGGTGCTACCGAGAGCTGACTGCGGTGTGGTCAGGAGAGGGCCCGGTAGGTGGGCACCTTCTCAGCACCTGCTGTGGTGACTCTGGAGAAACACCTGTCTTCTCCATCAGCCTCTGGAGAACAAAGACTTGGTGTTTACCTCCTCATCCCCGGTGCTTAGCACCTAGTAGGTGCTTATTAAAAATTGGTGGAATGAATGAAGCTGAGTGAGAGATATGATTTTATTGTAAATATGAAGTACTGAGCACTTCATATTTAATGAAGATAGGGTCGTTTCCAGAGGGGAAAACTGAGACTCCGGAGGTTTGCGATATGGCCAGCTAAGAGACAGAGCTGGCATTCACACCCAGATCTCACTCCAGTGAGTGAGTGGGATGTGGGTGATGGACACACCGAATCTGAGAAGGATGCACTGAGGCTGGCATGGATTCTTAGCCAGCTGCTGTTGGGAGGGAGCTCATGCGGGAAGAGCCGTGGCGATGAATCAGGGCAACGAATGCAGGTGGGCGGGGGCACCACGCGAGCCCCTTCCCGGTTACTTTACTTACCCAGAAACCCACCAGAACATGGCCTTGGAGGGGAAGGAGGCCCCAGCCTCTGGACATGGATTCTGTAAAGAGAAAAGACGGGGCAGAGGGAGGACTCAGTCTCACATGGCATGGCCAGTAGTGACAAGGGGAGCCAAGGAAGACAGGATGAACTGACCATGAACTTAGTACCAAAAGTATACACTGAGGCACCCGGCCTCCTTGTCAGAGGTGGCCACCGATGGCCTTGGCGCTTCCTAGCAGGCAAGACGAAAAGGGATTGGGCCTCAGGACCGACAGCATCTACAAGTGAAGAACTAACAGTTTTCCAGAAGAAAAACTACTGTGAATACTGAGACCGAGAAGTTCTCAAGGCAAGGACGATGCATGCCATAGAGAACAATATCCTCGACGGTATCCCTCAGCGAATGTGGTGAGGAGGTAGAGAGGGATCAGGGCCGAGATTTCGCCAGCTGCTCCAGAAAAATCGCACAGATCGATACTCTCATCGAGAGGACGTGAGAGTGCCCATTTCACCACCTCTTTACCGCCCCGGCTCGTTATCAATTTTTAATTTTTTTTCCTGCCATTATCATAGTGGAAAAAAAGCCCTGTTACAGTTTAACTTGATTATTCAAGCAGTTGAGCATCTTTTTAGATGATCTCAGATCACCTGTCTGTTCCTCAGAGAATTCTTTCCTGATTTCAGGGACTAGTTCAATGTTACCGGTTGTAAACTCTCGTGGCCCGGAGCACTTGCCCCAGCTGGAATTTTCCACGCGTTTGCATAACGATGTGATTAATATTTGGTGCCCCTACCGGGCTGTTAGATGCATGATGACAGGGGCTACATCTGCTTGTTCACCATGGATTCTTAGCACCTAGCTGGGGCGAAGAGCAGGGGTTGGCAAACTGTGGCCGCGGAGGCCCAAGTCAGCCCAATGCCTATCTCTGCAAATAAAGTTACATGCGAACAACTCCATGATCCTTTATTGACATATTGTCTGGGGCTGGTTTTGGGCCATAGCAGCAGAATCGAGTAGCCACAGAGATCACACAGCCCACAAAGCTGAAAACATTTTCTCTCTTGCTCTAGACAGAACAAGTGGGCCAACCCATGGCATAGAGTAGCCATGCAATACACATTTTGCTGAATGCTGAAAAGAATAAAAAATTAAAGGCCTGGGCTCTAGCTCAGCTTCCTTCGGTAGCATGGGGAGACCGAGGCTGGAAGTGGAACAGGGACAAGGGAGGCTCTGGATTGGAGGCATGGTGACTTACAGACTGCTGGGGGTCTTTAGGGAAGAAGGAGGGTTGATCAGCCAAGCACGACAGCGCAAACTGTGCCACCACCAGAGACAGGCACAGGTAGGTTGACAGGTGGCGGAAGGGGTCACTTTGAAAGCCCTGTGGGAGAGCAAGCAGAAGTGCCACTCGGTGTAGGCAGGCAGGTTGATAAGTCATCTGTAGGAACCCACCATTTCGTGAATCCGTGGAGGGCCTGTGGAATTTTCTCATTAGTTATAAAGCTTATTTTGTCAGAATCTGTCCTTGTTTCTCTCTCTTGCCCTTTTGGAAGGGTGAAGTAACCAATTGGCTCCCGAAATGCTGATCTGAAGCCTGTTGCAGTCAGTTTTCTGATCAGGAGTCTTGAGTGAGTGTGTCACCCACGCAAGCAGTTTTCAACCCCTGGTCTAGACTATATTTTTTCTCTTAACAGATAAAACGACCCATCATGTGTTCTAATATGGAAATGCTGCTTTCCAGGTTGGCAGCAGAAATATGGGTGAGTGTGCGAAATGAGTGTGTAAAATGGATTCATGGGAGCATGGGTGAGAGTGAGAATCGGTGAGCATGAGGGGGAGCGGGCACGCGTGTGAGGAAGAGTGCATGCAGGTGTGTGTTGGGAGAGGCCATGAGAGGACGTGACCGCAGGATGACCCACGAACCGCCCCGGGGCCATCAGAGGCTCCCTCCCCTGTCCTTGGAATGTGCACTTGTCCCACAGTGGGCGCTGTTCCAGTGAGGTAGCCTTGGGAAAACAAGGTGTCATGAGACCATCTGGATGGTTCCATGACCGAACCCCGCTAAGGCCTCTGTGTGAACTGTTAAGATCCTGGCAGGCAGGTGTGGAGTTTCTGTCTCTCCGTGCCAGAGACCAGCCGAGTAGGTGAGTCCCCCCACCCCCCACCCAAAATCTCCACCTCGCATTCTGGAGTGACCTGCTTTTTCTGTCTCTCTTTGCCCTCCGGGTACGGGGCCAGTTTGGAATTTTACCTGTGAACTCCCAGAGTGTCTGTGCCCAGGGGCGTGGGAGGGCTGCGTGAATGTGTGTGCAGTGAGGGAGTGTGGGATATTTGTGCCTCGTCGTGTGGCAGCTTGACGGCAAGTGTGTGTGTGTATGAGATGTTTCGGAGTCTGTGGGTGACGCATAAATGGGGGCATACAAGTGTGTGCCTGGTGTGTAAGTAAAGTGTGTGACTTGAGTGTGCAAGATGATGGGCGTTTGTGTCGATAAAAGCGTGTGGGACGATGGGCACTTCTACAAGAGGAAGCGCATTTGTGAGTCAGTCGCTAGAGCTGAAGCAGCTGTGTCGTGCCGTGTCTGTGTAGAGGGAGTTATGTGTGGAAAGGGGAGGATCTAGGGCCCGGAGCTACCATATTGGTTTTCCCTGGTGGTCCAGGACCCCACTTACCCCTTGCGAGGCCTGCTGGGCAGCACTGGTGGCTGGCAAGAGAGAGCAGAGAAGCCAGTACCCAAACAGCACCCCAGATGCCTGGACCCCCTTCTTCCTCTCAGCGTGGATCAGGAACACTGCAAAGCTCTGGACAGGAGAGTCAGGACACGCCCCCTTAAGGTCGGGGGATGAGGGAGGAGGGGCCCCGCGCTGCCCCACACCCTCCGCCAGGCAGAAAAAGCAGCAGACGGGAGCCGGCCGGCAAGCCTGGGGACTTGTTACCATTGCGGTGAGCCACACGGTGGGGTGAATGAGGAATTCTGGGGCCTGGGGTGTCCCCTGCTGGATCCTCCAAAGAGTGACAGACACGTTGGAGATGCACAGGATTATGAGGGCGAACCCGAGCACCTGGGGAGACAGGCTTGGTTAAGGCTGATGGGGTGAAAAGAAAGATACTTAACAAGACGCGTCTTATTAGACGGCGGCTCCGGATAGGGCACTGTCACGGACCAATGTCATAATTTAACAGTGCCAGCGTGAAAGATGTGTGAGTACAAGCAGTGACGGGTGTCGTGTATCATATAAATAATACACGGCAGGGGCCTGAGCCAACACAGTGTTTTCCAAGATGCGGGCAGTGCTCAGATAGTGCACAAGAAAGGCACAGCTCGAAGTGAGATTTACTCACTCTCTTCAAGTCTCTTTCAATCCCTACTGCGAAATCAAGGAGAAACTCTCTGTTGGGGCCGGTGTGTCTCTAGGCCCTATAAGATGCCTTGGTGTCTCTTTTGAACAAGGGAAAGCAAGAAAGTGAGACAGACAGAGGGTGCCCATGCCAGAAAGAAGGCCAGACCTGGCACACTGGGGAATCTCAGTCAGCCAAAGTGGGGGCTACACGACCACCCGCAGGCTGAAGTTTGGCACGCTGCCAAACTTTCTGTATCACCTGTGAGATAAGAATGGTTTTGACATTTTCCAACCGTTGAACAAAACTCAAAAAGAAAAAAAAAGTATAGCATATCATGATGCGTGGAAACGATATGAAATTCCTATTTCAGTGACTCTAAATATTTTTTTAATGGAAACACAGTCATGCCTATTTGTGTACTGTGGTCTGTGGCTGCCATGGCAGAACTGAGTAGTTGGGGCAGAGACCACGTGATCCTCAGAACCGCAAACATGTACTGTCTGGCCCTTTAAGGAAGAGTGCGTCAACCCCCGGAGAGATACGGTCAGCAATAGGACAAAAATTAACAAGGGAATGAATGAACCTAGAAGGGCATTCCTGTAGAAGGGGACGGTTGAACGGAAAAGTTCACCTTAGAATGCTAGCGTATTTCTAACTCACCAAAATAAATACCCAACCATTTTAAGAACCGTTCTTTAGTCCTGCTGGAGGGGAACATAAACATCAACGCACGACTGTTAAAAACGTAAAAGGTTTATCCTACCGCGATCCTGTAAAGTTTCCTTGTGTATCCCAGGAGGACACACTGCGTGCTTTGCAGAATGCCAAGTTATGGTGGCCATAAACCTCCCAGGAGTGTGTGAGTGTTTGGATAGGGGTGTTTGAGGATTTTCATTCTTAGCAAATCTGTGTGGGTGAACCTTGCTCCACGGTGTTTACCTGTGCAGTCTCTGGAGTATCGCTCTGTTTGATTAACAGGCTCCCTCTTTGTCCCCACCCTGTATGTTCCCTGATAGGAAGAATATCCATTTTGGGAGTCTCTGCCAGGTTCCAGCCTGCTCCTCGCCCCTCCCCACAACCATTGTCTGGTTCTAGGCTCCCAAAGGCAGTGGCTACCATTTTGGCCTTGAAGAGTGAGGACATCCGGAGGTAGCCCTTGCCATGACGATGGATGTAGAAGAGGTAGATGGGGCCAAAGACCCAGAGGTACATGGGGGGCACCCAGACCCCTGCTGTTTTCAGGGAGCATAGTCTCAGTAGGTGGTCAGCGGCGGGCTCAGGCTCCGTCTGGTTCCAGACCTGAGGGGACACCAGGGTGACCCTTACGATGGTACAATGGTACACAGGGGTCGCAAACTCACCTGCTTAGGGGGCCAAGCATCCTTTTGGACCCTCACATTTACATGAAAACGTGCCAAGCACTCTTCAGAGTACCTTAGCGTTCTCGATTCCTTTAATCCTAACAAAAAACCCTCTGAGGTAGATGCAGGTATCACACTGATTTTGCAGATGAGGACGCCGAGGCCCAGAGAGGTTGAGGAACCTGGCTGATATCACCCAGATAGAAAGTGGTGGTGCGGGGATTCGAATATGACGCTCAGAGAGCGTGGCCTCCTCAGTTCTCTCCCTACTGTATTTACACCCCCATCACCCCTCCCCACTGGTTATCTTACTCCTCCGGGCTTCACCAGTCGCCAGCTCTGGGAACTGCAACCTGCCTGTGCCTCAGTTTCCTTCCCTGCCAAGGGGGGAATCATAAGAGGCTCTACCTCTAACGGGGTCAATCCGTGTAAAGCACATAGCACAGAGTAAGTTCTCAGTCAACACCAGCGGTTATTTTTGCCTTACCTCCTTGGCCCCTGAGATCCTGGGAGTTTGCGACCCCCACTGCCACCCCATAAACACTCTTTGAGCCCTTTGCTGAGAGCCGGCATGAGAGAGGTGGGGGTCCTGAAGCTTTATGCAAATGGGGGTCAAAGTCTCCCTCGCTGGAAGGTCCGGAGCCCCTTTAACCCCGGTGGGCTGCCTTGGGCACGCATTTGGTTAAAGGGGTCTCTCCCCTCCCCAGTGTCACCACCTGGGAGATCCACCATGCCAGGGGAAGGAAGGTGGGGCAGGCGGAAACACTCACCCTCGGTCCCATGCAGAGCTCACCAGGCACGGCCATTGGGCGCTGTCGGTGTCTCTGTCCGTCAGTCAGTCGGTCAGTGGGTCGGTCAGTCCCTGACAGCCTCCTCGCCCATGCCCCTGGCCAGAGGGGAATAGGCGGGGCCTGGCAGGCCTGGCCCGGATTCGGAGCTCTGGATTGCGAGGCCCCGGGCAAGGTCCAGCCGCGGTGGGGGTGGGGCGAGAAGGGGTGAAATGAGGCAAACGGGGAGGGGATCCCTCAGTCCCAGAAAGTGCAGTAGCATCTCCGTGCAACGCCCCTGTCCCGGCAGCAAGTGTCATCCCAAACTTCCTGAATACTGTAGACCAGCAATTCCGGGAACTTCTCCTGCGGAAGACTCCGACAGGTGTGCACATACTAAGTGTCCAACACCAGGGTGGGTGGGGACGGTTGGGTTAGGGGCAGTCTCCTCATCCGTGCGGATGGACATTGTCTGCCTCTAAGGTGGTGGGAAGATTTTAAGATTACTAATAAAGAGTTTGACACAGTGCCTGGGAAATGGTAAATGCTCAGAAGTTAGCTATTATTAGCATTAGTATTATTATTTTATTTGTAAGTTACTAAGCCGTGGTTCAAAGTACCAATGCAGAAATGTATTAATTTGGAAAGATGATCGTTTAATGCTGAGAGAAGAAAGAGATCATAATACAAAATAGGCTATATTTTTTGCAAAAATAAAAAAGTATATGCTTGAATTGGAGAAGGTGGGGAAGTCGAGCCATTTACCTTCTTCTCCTAGGTATTGAGCGAGGTGTGTCCCAGCCATGAGTTCTTTTTAAAATGACTTATACATGCATATGTAACATATATACCTAAATAAAAAGATGGAAATGCACTAAAGCGGCGATCATGGCAATCCTAATTTTCTTTTTTTTCCTTTCCTTTCCTTTCCTTCTGCAATGAGCATGTATTCCTTTTAAGATAAGAATGAAAGACTCGGCTTTTTCAGACAGACGAGCACAGGTAGAGAGTTTGAGTGCAGAATTAAAACCCTCTGCATTCTCCCCACTGCCTTATTTCTTCTTAGGGTTTTGGTCTCGTCTTTCCTCCCACCTCCTGCAGGGCCTCAAGAGCATGAGTCCGCTTGGCCTTATTAGTTCCCTTGCTTGTTTCCGCCCCAGCCATCCTCCTGCCTTGGTCTTCAGGAAAAGGGCAGAGACACCAAGAATCCAAAGACTTGTCCTGGAGTTGAGTTGGCTGGTCTGCTGTTTACATTTTAATTCCATGTTTATTTGAAGTGTTTTTGGTGGAGGCTGATGGAAATTACGGGGAGGCTTGAGTCCCTCCTCCCTACACCACCATCCTTCAATTGGCTTCGCCACAGTCCTAGTGCGTTATTTCTTTATACATTTGAAGATGCTAAGATGAAGGGAATGGTGGAAATTTGAGGGGGAATGGTTGGGAAGAAGAATATAGAGGAAATTAGTTGAGGTGAGCCAAGAACAGAACTGGGACACCTCAAAGCCTACTTCTGGCTCCATGAACAGCAAGCACAGAGAGTCTCAGGCAAGCCCCTTTCCATCTTTGGGCCTCGATTTCTCATTCTGTAGGATGAAAAGATTCCGGAGGCCAGCATTGGTGGCTTTCAACCCCTGGGATTTGTTAAGATAAACCGGAATTCATGTTCAGGAAGGGTAAATGGCAAATATTTCAATTGTAGTCATAAATAACAAATACAATCAATAAAGCAATCGTTTAAACATCTCTTTATAGCTGAACATTTGAGAGTCTCAGTGTCTTTCGAGTGAGAATTCAGACTGAGGAACTGAAATTGGATGCACTCATGATGGAGATCCTAGATGGATGTGTCATTCTGCTGTAGCCACTGTGAGGGTTTTGACCTTTGTAAAGTTTAAGATCATTGTGGTTCATAGCTGTACATGGCTTAGCCACAATAGCAAATTCCAGTTGGAAATTTTCTCTTACCTTGTCATTTAGAAACAAAATGTAAAACTATCAGAATAAGGCACTTGAGTTTTTTTTAAAGGAGCGAAATGGAAGAATTCCAAATATCAGGTCAGAAAAAGCAATTTCTTTTGCCTATTTAGATGTGGTGACTTGAGGTTAAATTCAGCCTATATCATAGCATACATTCAATCTTGGGACAAAATACTCCACATCGATATTTGAACTTATTTTCACATAAACAATACTTCATCTCCCAGAGCTAATTCAAAGTAAATTAAACTCTGTACATCTCTTGCTTCTGAGGGAAACCCTTAAAATTTGTTTCTATACAAATCTTATTAGAGCTAGAATTAAAATAAAATTTAAATCTCTTTGAAAATGTTATGCTGAACTTAAACGTAAATCTCTTTGAAAATGTTATGCTTTAAAAGCCTTATCGGCCATTTATTATGGAAAAATGCAATGCACCAACTTATTACGAATGCCTAAAGTTGTTTTTGAGATTATATATCACCTGTGGAATATGGGTCAAAACTGTTCGGGAAAGTTTTTGGATACTTCGAGCAACAGCCTGTCGTCCTTTCCAGTTTCAGGGAGGGATACAGAATTCCGAAGTAGAGTTCAACTTTGAAGTTTCTGCCTGAACGCACGCGCCTTGCAACTGCACCTGTCAGAAGGTGTGCGGAGTCCTCCAGGCCCTTAGAGGGCACTAGCGGTCTCGTTTTGTTGCCGAGCGTGTGCCGGAGTCGTCCTGCCAGGGGTGGGGGCGTGGCGTCGGAAGGCGCATGCGCGGCGCCGGCGGGGCGGGGCCTGGGCCGTCAGCGCTCTGCGGAGGAGGAAGCGGCCGGCAGCGTGCGGTGTGAGGGGCGGGACCGGGCGACCTGCTGAGGCTCGGGTGGCGGAGGTCGGGCCATGCTGGGTCTCCGGGGCGCTGGGCCGCCGGGGCCCGTGTTGATGTCCACCACTCTAGTGCTGCTGCTGCTGCTGAGCGGCGTGGGGCCGGCGCGCGGCTCCGAGGACATCGTGGTGGGCTGCGGGGGCTTCGTCAAGTCGGACGTGGAGATCAACTACTCGCTCATCGAGGTGAGTGCCCGCCCCGCGGCCCCGGCCGGGGCTCGCTCTGTGACCCTGGCTCAGTCACTCAGCCTCTCTGGGCCGCGGTGGCTTTTGTGACACCAGGCGGTTGCCACCAGCCCCACTTTATAGAGTCCTTTCCTTTTTAAAGGCGTCGCTTCCCGCGGGCCCTGCACCATTCCCTTCTCGGTTGCGCTAGCGTGGACGTTTTTACCGTGGGGTCAGCTACGGAGTCGGGGTTGGGGACCTCAGAGTACGTGCGCATGGGTGCGAGGGGCATTTGTGGTGACGATGGTGCGTAACTTTTATCAGATCACTCAAATTCAGGGATCTCCAAAATCAAGACCTCAGATTCTGTGAAACCCAAACTCCAGCTCCCCAGAATCTAGAGCCCATGTAATCCAGAACCGTGACCGTCCCCAGAACCCAGGCCCCGGATTTCAGCAGGTCCCAGGCCCGTGGCAACCCGGACACCAGATCCCTCAGAAGCCATATCCCAGATCTTCAAAACCCAGAACCCCTGAAACTCAGATTTCCTGAAACCCACATTCCAGAACCTAGAGACCATAAGTCTCATCCCGCAACCTGCACAACTCAGCCCTCCCCCAAACTTCTAATCCACTAAGCTGCAACTTCCCTAGATGCTTTTAACAAGCATCATTCCCAGGAGATCTCTTGGTATCTCTGGAATTGGATATCTGTACTTTTAGTCCCTTCCCCCATTCCTTACCCCCTTGGGACTCCTTTTCCTCTGAAAATGGAGAGTTCTCTGCCGCCCTGATTACCTTACTTGGTAGTTACTGGAATTACGCTAGAGGTTTGTGCTATTAAGTTGCAAAGCCCTAGTCAATTAAATGATTGTCAGCCTGGTGGGATTCTGACCCAGAAAGCTTTTGTGAGGAAGGGAGGCTGATGGAGGTAGAATAGGTTCCTTGTCAGGGTAGATGGGAAGGGACCAGAGGGAGGGCTGGCGTCCTTTTAGGACCATACTGATGATGGGGCAGGAGAAGGGGACTTGAAAGAGAAATGAGAGGCAGGCTGGGAGAGGCCAAAGAGAAGGGACTGGGACCCCAAAGGCTGCCTGAACGCACATTTGAGGTGCTCCAGCACTGGCAGATGGGGGCCGTGGCAAAGGGTGAACCAGTGTGTTCTGCAAAGCAGGTTGCTGAGGTTTGGGGAATGGTAGGAAGTAGGTTCCACACCCCACTAGTTCTTTGACCTGGCCTTGCCTTGCCCCAGCTCCCCACTTTCTGTTCCTGTAGGTGGTGTGAGAGAGAAGCAGCAGGACCTAGTGCCATGGATGTCCGAAAGAAGATAATCAATTATCGCCTTTAAGACCCCTTTGTCTGTGGCTTCTGCACCATTTTTGGTCTTAAGAAGCTGAGTGTTTAGTGACTCTAACCTCTAACAGTGGCAGGGTTCCAAGGATCAGCTGGGCGCCCATGCCACATCCTGGATTGCTTTCTAGTGTGTGGGCACAGGGCATTTCAGAAGCTGCCTTGATAGGCCTTTTGTAGCTTGTGGTTTCCTGGGGCTCTGGGAGGAAAGTGAAGGCAGGTAGGTACACTCCCACCCCACAGACTAATTGTGACCTTGAGAGCAGAGGGCAAGTTTTGTGACCCAGTATGAAGTGTGTTCCTTGAGCCCCAGGGGCATCTGTCCAGATTGTCTGACACATTCGTCCTTTCATAGTTTTTGATTGTGAAATCAGACATTTCGTATGTGTAACATATATTGCCATCCGGTGTCCTGATCTGTACTTTATGAAAGACATGTAAATAAGATATTTCACAATCATTTCTTGATTGCATTTTCTGTCTTATAATAAAACTGCCATCACTCTTTCCCAGGCTTCTTCCTTTCTGGGTGTTTTTCCGCTGTATTCATTCATTCAGTCACTATTGGGTGAGCCCCTGCATGCACTGACATTTTGTCCAGGTGGGGATATAGGTAGCAGTATAGCAAACAGAGCAGACAAGTATACCTACAAAAGAAAAATTACAGTCAGGAGATTTCATATTAAAAACTGGATTCCTGTCTACGGCCATGCCACCCTGAACAAGCCCGATCCCATCTGATCTTGGAATTGGAAGCTAAGCAGGTTTGGGCCTGGTTAGTACTTAGATGGAAGACCACCTAGGAAGACCAGGTGCTGTAGGCATAAAAAATAAGGGATTGTAAGCTGACGAGGTCCTTGCAATCTGTGAGGTCAACCAAAGGTTGCCTCGCCTAAATAAATAAAAATAAAAACTGGGTTCCTGAGTTCTCTGGAAAACCAGCTGATCTTTGAGCTGTAAAATTTGGCTCTGGTTGAGTAGTGCTGTGCCTCCCTTTACATGAATGCCCGTTGGTATTACCTCTCTCTCCCTTCTTGGCAGGTGAATTTTCAACCCCTGCTTTAAGCGTGTGCATCTGATTTTTTTACGGCCTGTAAACAGATTAACTGACTATTTATTGAGCACCTGCCCTGAACAAGACACTTACTGGTGCTGTGGACCATAGTCATGCCAAGTTACAGTCTGTGTGTAACTTCACTCTCTTCCTTTCCTAAGTGTGCACATGTGAGTTTGCTGCTCTTTACATATTCGTAGCTGGTGTGACATGACTCATTTTCATATCATGGTCACGGAGCATTAACATTTTAGAGGTGTGGACATTATCAGATCCACCTGCTTCTTTTTACAGGTGTAGAAACAGGCTTGGCGTGCTTGAGCCTTGCAGCAGGAAGGTTTAGGAAATTTTCCTTAAATCCAGTCTCTGCCCTGCTGGTGATACCACATTGCTTTTTTCTTAAGAGACGTGTTAGTAATACAACATAGTAATATAGTAAAATAGTAAATGATAATTACTATTTTTTGAGCCTGTACTCTGTGCCAGGTGCTTAATATGCACAGATGTGAGTCTGTACAGCCACCATGAAGAGGAGTGGCTCTCTTTTTACCCATGAAGAAACATGTGATCTACGGAGGGTAAATGACTTGCCCAAGGTCACACAGTACGTGGAAGAGCCAGATGTTACTTGAGCACCTTAATGGGTTAGCAGTTTGTGTCTGGGAATGCTCAGGATGCAAGAGTTTTAGAGAGTCCTTGAGGAGAGGACACATGTTAAGCGTCTTTGGATATGTTTCTGTCCCGTGAATGAAAATCAAAGAGAAAATTAAACTGTTCAAGCTGAGCATTACTCCAGGTATTGGGAATCAGTTAGGATTTATGATTCCTGGCCTGACCCCAGACCTTCTAGTTTAGAAGGAGAAGTGGGCTTGGGAATTGCATTTTAACAAGTGCCTCACTAACAGCAAATTTGAAAAATTTAGACCCAGAAACCAATTAGAGAGCCACTAAAATGAACTGAAAAATATTAAAAATTACAACTTTAGAGGTAGACTTTAGATGGTTTTTAACTCAAAAAATATCGACTCACATTATTTTGGAGGTACTTTGTCATTTCTCTCTGTCCCTAGTGCCCACTGTTAATAGCAGCATATAGCAGGTCCTCAGCAAACGTGTATTGACCGAATGCGCCTTGGTGTAACATCCATAGCTAATTTGCAAAGGCAGTATAATGACTTCTCTTTTCTTTCCTTCCTTTCTAGATAAAGTTGTACACCAAGCATGGGACTTTGAAATACCAGACAGACTGTGCCCCTAACAATGGTTACTTTATGATCCCCTTGTATGATAAGGTGAGTGGAAGAATAGTCTTTTATGGTGGCAAGTGGTGTGGCCTGCAGCGCTGTGCTAACCAGGGCAGCAGCCTTGCCTGTGGAGCAAGTGCTCATCTGCCTCGTAAGCTGTAAGTGGAACGTGGCAGTTCTGGCCCAGCTCGGGGGAGACAGCTTCTAGACTGGCGCGATTAAATGCTGCTTCTCAGTGCGGAGACATCTGTGGTCGTTACAGCTGTGGGGGAGGGGGCGTGCTGCAGGTACCTAGCGAGGTAACCAGCGAGGCCGGGAATGAAGCTGAACGTCCATCGCGCTGCACAGGACAGACACGTGTCAGCAGCGCCAGCATTGAAAAACCCTGATCTAATAGAACCCTTTATTTGCAAGCAGCTTAAAATGTTGTTTAAAAAATTCTTATAAGTAATGTGTGAATTCATGAGCTTTGTGGGAAAAAAAATCAAGGTCTTTAGAAGTATATGAAGTAAATTTTATCTTTTATCTCCCAAGATCCCCTCTTTTCGTAGTGATAACCCTTTGATAAAAGTTTTGGTGTATGTCTTAACAGACTGCTTTCTCTGTGTATAGTTACACAGGTGACCATGAATACACATGCACATCCACATATGCAGACACACACAAGCACATATGAACCTACATAGGTGTCCACGCCCACCCACACGTCCAGCCCCCATCCTCCTCACACTCCAACTTTATATTTGGAAATATAGATCCACAGTAAGTTGCAAAAATAGTCAATATACATAGTTTTGATTTTGATTTTTATAAAAATACAAATGGAATCGAGCAATAGGAATTCTGTGGTTTGATTTTTTTTTTCCTATGGTAACATCTTGGCACGCTTTCAACATCAGCATGTATAGATTTACTGCCTTCTTTTTAATGGCTGCATAGCATGTCAGAGTCAGGCCGAAACTAATTTATTTTACTAGTTCTCTGTTGGTAGACATAGAGGCTTTCCCCAATTTTAAAATTATTAATACTAACAACACAGCAATAAATATTCGTGAACTTACTTCTTTATATACAATACATAAGATTGATTTCTAGGGTTTCGAACTCTGTTTTCTTTTTTCAAACTGTTGAAGCAGTCTCAAGAAACCAGGGCGTAAGAGTAAAATCTAGTTTTAAGACAGGACTTTAATTCTTGAAGCTGTGTGCTGATCCTGGCAGCCTTGGGCGTGTGAGGGGTTGCTAGGAGATCCCATTAATAGTATGTTAGGTGTCAAAGGACAGTGCTCTCTTGAACGTGGTGCCTTCAGAATGCTGATGGGAAGCGGTGCCTTCTGATTGGTTAGCTTCAGCTCGTTGCATCTGATCAGAATCAGAGAGCCCACTGTTCTTTAGAGGAACACAGCTTATGCTCGGAATTTTATTTCTGGTGTAAAAATTTTAGAATAAATAGTAGTACTAAACTAAACTAGTGTAAGCCTTATTATCAGTTCTCATTTTTTTACTTTTTTTTTCCTCCCTTCTTAGGGAGATTTTATTCTGAAGATTGAGCCTCCCTTAGGATGGAGTTTCGGTAAGTTAACTGAATAACCAGACATACTCTGTAAATGATTAGATTATATGCTGAATATTAATATAAGTCGACAGAGTGCATAGATTGTTAGAAAGTTAAAGATTTCTTGTGTCGAAGAGGGCCCCCCGCTGGTCACTTTAGAGTAGATTGGATTTACCTTAGATCTGTCTTGCGGTTTCTGTCTTCTTTCTTAAAATAGGCCTTTTCTGGTACCTCTCACAGGAAAGTCTGCTTTTGCAGTTTCATTCTTTTAGAATTGTAGACAGAGGTCAGGAGTGGGGACTGTGTTCCTGCCCCCGGATGGCTTCTTTCTCAGCCCTCTCAGTGTTGTTACTACTTTTTTCCTGGTTTATCGCAACATTAAGCATTGTGAGATTTTATCATAAAAATCCAGATCTGCTTCTGTTAAGAGATGAGAAGATCAGGCAGCCTTGGACCTCATCAGCTCTGTGATGACCTTGAACGAGTTACTTCCCCTGTGTCTGTCCATCTCCTCGCTGGGGGGTCCGGAGAGTACAGCACCTGTCTCACAGGCTCCCTGGGTGGGCCACTGTGTTTTTGTGTTCAGAATGCCTGGCACATCATTAGCAGTTATGTAGTAGATACTTAAAAGCTGTCCTGCACTCAGGCAGACAAATGCTCCAAGCATTCCTGATGTAACTGCCTTTAGCAAAGTTGGCGAGATGGGAATGGGGTCGAGAGCAGAAGAGAGGGTTCTGCTTTGACCTGGCTGACGTTTTCCGGTGAAGAGAGACTCCTGACGTTTCAGTAGAGTAGCTGTGTGTGACCCCAGTTTTGTAGCTTAAAGAGAGGACGGGGAGGGCCACAGTTGTTCCTGCCAGGCTGGCTGGTGACTTAGGGAAGGATGGACTCCCTGCCACCCAAAGGGTAAAGGGAAGCTCAGGTAGTTACTTTGGTTATGCGGGAGAAGTTCTTTTTCAGTTCGAAGTCAGCGGGGCGCCTGGCTGGTGCCTTCCAGAAAGCTGGAGGGGAAATCAAACCCAACTGGCGGCAAAGCAGAGGTTATAGGTTGGTGGCCTGGGGGAGTATTTTGTCAGGGCCACCTCTTGTCCTGGCATTGCCTTTTCTTTTGATGAGCTTTATTATTGGATTATAATATGCTTTCAGGAAAGTACTCATCATGAGTATCACTTGGTGAATTTTCACAAAGAGAACTCACCTAGATAATCATAGAATTTTACCAGCACCCTGAGGTGCCCCATTCCAGGCACTCATAACTGCCCACCCCCCACCCCCGGCAACCACTGCTCTGACCTTCTAAAATTATAGATTAGTTGTGTCTGTTCCGAACTTGATATAAAATGAGTCACACAAGGTACATATTTGTACCTGGTTTCTTCCTCGGCGTTGTTCATGAGATCCATCCATATTGTGTGTGGTGCTAGTGAGTTTGAATGCTACACAGAATCCTGACGTGTGACTATCAGACGATTTCCCTTTTCCGCTGTGGATGGACGTGTGTCTTGCTTCCTGATTTGGGCCCCTGAGAACCGCGCTCCTGCAGACGTCTTCGCACTGCTCTGTGGTACAGGCGCCTTTGCCTCTCTGTTGAGTGTGTACCAGGCCTGACACTGCTGGGCCATGGAGTTGTCCCAGGCCCAGCTCTCAGTGGATGTGGCCGAACATCCAAGGTGGGAGCAGCAGCTCTGCCGTTCCAGTGGTGCGTGCGGGTCCCAGGGGCTCCGCATCCTCGCCGGCGCTTGCCATGGCCAGGCTCTTTCATTTTGCTGGTCTGGTGGGGATGTGGCCGTATCTTGTTGTGGTTTTGATTTGCATTTCCCTGATGGTCAGTGAGACTGAACACTTTTTTATATGTTTCTTGGCCATTTGGATAGTCTCTTTTGTGAGGTGCCTACCCGTTCGGATCTTTTTGTCCATTTTTTTCTCGGTGTCTTCCCCTGTGTGTTTGTGTAACCCTTCATTTTACCTGAATTTCTCTCAGTTATCACAGCACATTCTTCTTCAACTTTTAAAACCTCAACTTTGCTCTCTATTTTAATGAACTCATCAGTTTAAAAAAAGTCAAATTAGTTGTTAATATGGAAAAATCAAGAGATGGCACATGAAATCCACGTGGAGGTGGTCAGCGGGCGCTAGGCAGTGTCCTCCCCTTTTCCAGTTTGTCGTGGTCACCACCTGGTCAGTCCGCTTACTCCTTATCCACTCGGTTCCTGGGGGCTTTGCAGTTTTGGTCCTGGTTTCATGCGGCTGAACCCATGTGCTTGGTCGAGGGACAGAATGGGAGCCAGATTTTTGGGAGTTGAATTGGGGCCCTGTAGCTGACCAGCTCTGTGCCTTTGGAAGCTCCATGAGCCTTTCTGTGCTTCAGTTTATCCCTTAATCAATTGTAAATGTTACCTCCTACCTCCCAAGATAGTCGTGAGAATTAAATGCACTTGGCTCGGTGCCCGGCCTGTGGGAAGCATTCAGTGAATAAAACTGGCGCTCACTGAATTTTCCACGGGACTCTGAGATGCAACCAGGCTGAAAGGCTGCTACAGAAGAATATTACTCCATAAACACCGGGTCCCTCTGGGGTGGAAAGCGGGTGTCAGGGGACGGCGTGGGGAGACGTTCCTTGTCTACCTTTTGTACATTTGGATTTTGAACCGTGTTAGTGTATTAAGCGCTCAAAAGGAAATAAAGTGAAAGTGAACCAAGAAAATGTGTTTTACCTGGACAGTTTCCCCTTATCCCAGACCTAAACTTGCTCTTGTGTCTTGTACCCCATTCCCGCCTCTCCTACCTTCATCCCTCAGAGCCAACGAATGTGGAGCTCTACGTGGATGGCGTCAGTGACATCTGCACGAAGGGCGGGGACATCAACTTCGTGTTCACGGGCTTCTCTGTGAATGGAAAGGTTTGGCTTCAGAACGTCGCTGTTTTTAATGTTCGCTCTGTAGTGTACACTGAGGCTTCTTTTACCTTTAAAAAAGCAGGACTTTTTAACCTGGGGGCTTTGATCCCACAGAGACTCGTAGATGAGCTTCAGGGGGGTCTGGGGACACGATGAAATCAAATGTACAATGTGGTGGGTGTGTTTAGGGGTCGGATCTAGGCTGCTGGTCGTTCCCCTATGAGAGTAGAGGCTCTTGGCGTGTAAGTGCCAGAGGTGGCCTTTATAGGGACAGAGTCTCTGGAGAATTTTCTCCTCCCTCCCTCCAGCACTAAGGTTGAGATGAGCGCATTCCCTCGCTGTCCTCCTGTGCATGGCGCGTCAACTTCTTCATTTACTCTGGGAGTGTGGCCCTTTGGTCCCGGCTTTGCGTGGGTTCCTTGTTAGAGATGGGACCGAGGGTAATTATTCTTTCTCCACACTTCGTAACATAGCCGTGCGCCTGTAACTGATGGTGTCTTAGGTTCAGTGAGACAAGGTACTGTTTTACTGTTACTGTTCCCTCTCACAGCCCCTCAGCCCTCCCTGGAAGGAGAATGGTCATCTCTGTCAGCTTTTCAGAGGACTCTTGACTTGAAGGGCGTTGTAGGCCCTGATGGGGAGCATGGGTGGGATCTGTCAAGAGGAGCCCTTCGCTGCTGGCCTGGGTCCCAACTTTCTTCTCCACGGCAGGTTCTCAGCAGAGGGCAGCCACTGGGTCCCGCGGGAGTTCAGGTGTCGCTCAGGAACACGGGGACTGAAGCGAAGATCCAGTCCACTGTCACGCAGCCTGGCGGAAAGTGAGTCGTGCCCGTGTCGTCTTCCTTGCAGCCAGAGTGGGGTCGTGACGGGGCCGGGGGAACGTTAGATTTAGGGAGACCTGGGTTTCAGTCCTGATTCAGCCTCAGAACTTGGGATGAGTGCCTGCCCCTCGGGCCCCGAGTTCCTCATTGGGAAGTGGAAGTCATTGGACCCATCGCGTCTAATGTTGGTGGGAGGATGAGATGGGAGGGAACCCTGTCAAGCACCTGCTGCAGGGCCTGGCGCATAGTGGGTCTTCGTTCCATGGTTGGGACTGAGTCTGGAGCTGGACAGCCCAGCTTTGACTCCGGTTCCCCCGCATGCTACAGTTTGACCCGAGCAAATTGCTTAGTGCCTCTGGGCCTCCGCTTCCTCGTTTATAAATGGTGAAAATCACGGAAGCTCCCTCCTAAGGTTTGGGGGAAGATTAAATTATAACGTCAGCGTTTCAGATAGCCTGGCATGCACTGTGTGCTTAATACCTGAGAGCGCAACAGAGGTTAGCTCAGTTATGATGGAAGGAGAGTGTTTCATAACTATTCCACCAGAGTCGTTTTATAGTTGGAACTCGTGACCAACCTTGTTGAGTCAAATTTAAAGCATTTATTTAGTAGACTTGTATCACTGAGTTGTAAATGTTAACAGATGTGCCAAAATTAATATCAGAATAGTTCCACTTGATAATTTTGAAAGCATTCAGATCATTACTAACTACTTCAATATACAAAACTGATTAAGTTGCAAAATAGACTTTTATAGTCAGTCTGTCAGTAAGTCATCCAAATTTCAATTGTTGAAATTATTTTCCACTTTTGAAATTACATTGCTTCTATCTGATGCTTGCCTCTCCAGCCCTGGTCTACAGAAGGGATGTGGAGTTTTCATTTTCTCTAGGCCAGCACTTTGCCATTGACCTTGCAGGGGAAAGCGACTTGACCTTCCTGAATTTCATCTGCACTGACTAAAACAATGACAGTAACTTGCAGAGCTGGGGTACCACACACGTGAAGTAGAGGCTAGATCTCGCTCAGCCCAACATCCAGGGGCTGAAGTTTTAGTTTTATTGTGGCAAAGTGACTGCCAAGCCCTGTTCAGCTATTATGGGCAGCACTTGATATAACAACATACCGCACAGAAGAATTGACTGCTTTCTGTAGTTCATTTCACCAGGACTAGCCCTCTCATTGTCCAGTGCTCTGCAGATTTAAAGGGCTAAGTGTGTTAGAATCATGGAGGTCACGTGTCCAACCTCAGTCATCTCATTCTGGTCTTGGTTTGTCTATAGCTACTTGAGTGATCTTCATGGGCTTCTGGTTTGTCACTGTTGCTTTGCACAAGAGCCCAGAATGTCACCTTCGTTTCTGATAGCAGATCTAAACTCTTCTGCATAGGATTCAAAGCTCATTATCGTTCGCCCTCCTCATTGGTGTCATCTTGTGTTAGCACCTCCTCAGCCTATCAGATCCCTTGTTTGTTCTTTGCATGTGACCTCTCCCTTCCCACTTCCTTGCTTTTGGACAAGTCACTTCCCTCTGCCTATTTATGCCTGTCCCCTCTATCAGAACTCGCTCGCCTGTTCTGACTGCTCCCTGCTAAAACACAGCGACTGGTTTTTAGGCCCGAAACCCATGGGGTTAGGGGAAACTCTCCTTCCTGTCAGCACGTGGAACACCTGTCCTTGCACACAGTGAGTGCTCAGGAAGCGCTGTCAGGTGTGGACTCGCACAGCGAAGGACTGTGTTGTTTATGCTCATTTAACAAGCTAATGGCCACTTGCGATAGTCCAAGTGTTATTTTCTTGTGTTTCCCAATAATAGGCATAAAGTTAGAAATACTTGCTTGTGTTGTTGGGAGAAAGTTAAGTGGTATTTTGTATTTCTTAGGTTTGCATTTTTTAAAGTTCTTCCTGGAGATTACGAAATCGTCGCAACTCATCCAACCTGGACGTTGAAAGAGGTGAGTATTTCCGTCATGTCTTTATCTGTGCCAACACTGTGCTGGTTTGGGGACAGACTCGGCAGTTTTCAATTCAGGATATGAAATGAGTTGATGGTTTTTCTGGAACTGGATGAAAAAACAGTGAAGCTGCTGATGAGGTTGGTGGTATTTATGAGGTAAAACTCTCATTTAGCAGATGTTGCTTATGTTGGTTTCAGTTTTAGGTGAAAATATTGTCTTGTTGTGAAATAGGTCTGTTATTAACTATAGCTATTTTAAGCTAAATCAGCACCAGAAGGACTTGATATATTAGTTGTTTTTTAAGTCTGAAACAGCAATCTTAGATATATTTAACATTTTAGAAACTATTGTACATGTGCCCAAGGAGAATGTATAAGAATGTTTATTGCAGCTTTGTAATAGTGAAAATATAAACAACCTAAATGTCCCTTAAGACGAGGATGGACTGTGGTTTCATCACATAATAGAATTCTGTACATCAGCAATAGGGAATGAACCAGAGCTACATATATCAATATGTCCACATTTAAAAACACAAGTTGAAGGAAAAAGGCAAGTTCCTAAAGGATAAGGAAATATGATACTGTTTATATAGTAACTGAAAACACTCATGATAATTCCAGTTATGGATACATTTGTTTGTAGAAAAATTATAAAGGTGAGCATGGGAATGGCAAGTACCATGTTATTAAGGTACTGACGTCTGTAGAGGCAGGAGGAAGGGGCTCTGCAAGGGTCTCAAATTAGATTGTTACTTTTTTTTTAAGATGGTTAGAGCATATGTAAGTGTTCTTTAGGATATTTCTTATATCTTTTTGTTTGAAATAGTTTATAATAAAAGATGAAAGGAAGAATCATACTAAATGAAGTTTTGTAATAACTGGAAAAAGATTGAAAAAGACTTAAAAAGCATTTCAACATGTTAACTTTTTTATTGGTTTTGAGGCTTATGTCTCATTCTTGCTCAAGAAGCACCAGGATCAGTATTTCAGCTTTTACTCTATAGGTTTTATGCATTTATAATTGATGGTATGGTGTCAGCCTAGATCTGTATACCGTTTATGATTTTAGGTTCTCAGGGTTTTAAAATGTTTTTATTTAAAACTCAGTGGCTTACATATTATAAATAGAGTAAATTTTAAGGCTCATGTTGTATGCATAAAGAAATTTGAGTTTATTAATATAAAATTGTGTTTCAAAGTAAAGTATTCTGTTAAAAGTCAGGGCGATGATTGCTCCCTGGAGTGAATGTGATGGGCCTGCGGGGGCTGGTTCTGTTCTGTTTCTGACGCTGTTTGCACGATGTGTTCACTTTCTGAAAATCACTGCACTGGACACTCAGAATATCTGTACTTTCCTAAACGTAAATTGTACTTTATAAAAAGTTTAAAAATATATGCATCTATACCAGTAAACATGGATAAAAAGTAAGGCATGCTTATTTTTTTAAAAATTGGGACATACAGAAGAGCATAAAGGGGTAGGAACCAGAAAATTTGGAAGATGGAAAAGTAGAAATATAAGAAGTAAAATGTCACCGTATAGGTGAAATAAATCGTCATTCTCTACATTTTGCCACATTTCCTTTTACTTCATTTTGCACATTTAAAAATAGTGGCGATCAGGCTCCATGTGTTACTTTTCTCCCAGTTAATATTTTAGCTGAAGCATGTCCCCGTGTTGGTAAACACTTTGCGAGTGTTTATTTTTCTGAAGTTAAAATCTTTTGTAGGCGAGCACCACGGTGCGCGTGACCAACTCCAATGCGAACGCCGCCAGCCCCCTGACCGTGGCTGGCTACAACGTGTCGGGCTCTGTGCGCAGTGACGGGGAACCCATGAAAGGGGTGAAGTTTCTTCTCTTTTCTTCTTTGGTAACCAAAGAGGTAAGCAAAGAAGAGTGTGAAGAACGAGAGAGACCGGGACAGCACCGTTGAACATGCAGGTCGAGGCTGATGTGTAGTCTCAGCATTTAAGAACATGGCGTGTTTCTCAGTTGACGCACAAGAGATTGAATGTCTACACTGGGGGGGTGGTGGAGTTTGGTGAAAAGTGCACAGGCTTTGAAATCAATCAACCCAGGTTCAGACAAATCCCAGCTCTGCCTTTTACTAGCTGTGTGACCATGGGCCAGTCTCTTTGCCTCGTGGAGCTTCGTTTTCTTATCTGGAGCATGGTGTCCCACTGTAGGGAAGGACAATCGTGTCATTTTTTCCTAGGAAGACTATGCCATTTTTCACTTGAATGTAAAGATTTTTGTTCCTGTTACCTCTACTATGCCCTAGATTTCAGAAATATGTATTTTTGTGACATAAAACTTATAAAAGTTTTCCTATAGCGTGGTTTTTTGATGATAAACAGAATGTGTAAGTGAAAAAAGAAGTCTTTTTTCCTTTTTTTCTCGGCGTAGGACGTTCTGGGCTGCAGCACCTCACCAGTGCCTGGGTTCCAGCTGCAGGATGAGAGTCTGGTGTATTTGTGCTACGCTATCTCCAAAGAAGACGGCTCCTTCTCCTTCTCCTCCTTGCCAAGTGGGGGTTATACTGTGGTGAGTGAAGCCGTTTCCATTCCTTTTATGTCTGGGACTCTTAACGTAGGAAGAGTCTATGCCATTTGAGTTTTAGAGACTAAATGGCTGGCCTGCGGTTTTGAGAATGTTTTATTTAGCAGCTACTTAGGATGAGATTCTGACCCCTCAGTAATAGCTGCAAAAATGCAGGCCTTCTTCTTTAAAATCAGCAGCAATTATGATTCAGTTTCTCTTAGCCTACCTGAACCCCTGCTGGATCGATTATTAACATTGATGGTTGAATCATGTTATTGGCTCTTAGTAACGAGCAGACTCTTCCTTCCAGATTCCATTCTACAGAGGGGAGAGGATTACCTTTGACGTTGCTCCCTCCAGACTTGACTTTACAGTGCAACATGACAGCCTGAAAATTGAGGTAAGAACTCCCTGTCCTCTGGAGGGACAGGTGTTCGAGTTCTAATCCCTGAGCACAGGTGTTGCAAACACGTTTAAAAAAAAAGTCAGAATTTTATCTAGAAGGACTGTCAGAAGAAACAGAATCTTGTGCTCTTTTCTGGTTGAGCCTGGAACCCTCCAATAACCTCACCTCTCTTATACGATGTCTATATCTTAGAGAATCGAAGCCCTAGCCATATCTGCTTCATTCAGTGAAATATGTTTATTGAGTGTCAGTGATGTGTGTTTCAGGGACTGATCTAGGGGTTAATGTACAGCAGTGACCAAAAAGAGCCAGAAATTCCTTTTCTTGTGGAACGCATGTTCTAGTAGCAGAAAGAGACAATATACTTACAAATAAGTCAATTAGGAAATATGTTACAAGGTGACGAGTGTTCTAGAAAAGTATAGCAAGGAAGAAGATTACGCAGTTTCAAGGTTGCAGTCTTACAGGGTATTCTCAGGGAAGTCCTTTTGAAGGTGACATTTGAGCAACACCCTGAAAGGGACAAGGCAGTGAACTGTACTTACACCTGTGGGAAGGGTGTGTAAGACAGGGAATGGCAGATACAAAGGTCCTGAGGCAGGAGTGTGCCTGGAGAGTTTGGGGGGTGCCAGGGTGGCTGGAATGAAGGGAGTGAGGAAGGGAGGAAGAGGAGAGAACGTCAGAAATGATGGGGCAGATCGGGCATGGCCTGGCTGGCCATCCTGGGTGACAGCTGGCATCACTCTGGGAGAGGTTCTGAGCAGAGGCGAGGCTGATCCCTCTGGCCGCCATGCTGATAGTTCCCAGGGAGCAGGGTGGAATCGAGGGACCAATTAGGAGGTTGTGGTACTAAACCAGTGAGAGCTGACAGCTCGGATCACGGCGATGGGAATGGATGGGCTGATAGGCGGCCTGAGAAACTCCCTAGACCCTAAAATAAATGGTAAATGTATTTTTCCTCACACTTCTATCCTTAAATACAGAAGTTGGAAATGGTTACTATAGCAAATTTGCTAGATAGAGCAAATCCCAAAAGAAAATTAGTCTTCATAAATGGACCACCCAGTGTTACAGTTATTGAAAAAATTAGATTTTAATCGTTTTCTTTTAACGTTACATTTGAAAGTGCTGCATTAAAGTAGCTTAAATTGGTAGGAGCTAGCGTTTAGGCGACATGCTCAGTGGGGCTCTGACTCTGCTTTGTAAGAGTCAGTAAAGCACTGGATTGTTGTGCCGTGCCCTGGAGGGAGACCAGAAGGTGAGAAGATGAAGCCTTGGCATGCCTCAGGGGCTTGCAGAGGAATGAGACGAGGCGGGGAAGACGTCTGGACATGACCACATACAAGTATTCGACAGATCGATGAATGGGATTTCAGGGAGTGAGAGGGCCTGTAAGCTGCATGAGGGCAGTCTGATTCTTTACTGTGTTCCTAACACGTGGTTTAGTGCCTGGCACATAGTAGGTGCCTAATAAAAGTGTTTGTTGTGTGGACGTATGAATTAATAAACCATCTTGATAGAAGGATCAAGAAGGGCACAAGAATAAAAAGGAAGCCATTTTATTTTTCTAAAGCTCTTTCTAATGCTGTGGCATATATTCATTCATTCATTCATTCATTCAGGAGTCATTTATTGAGTGCCTACTGTATACCAGGTGACTAAGACAGAAAAGGCCCCCATCTTCATGGACCTTACATTCTAATGAGAGGTAGACAAACTATAAGAAATCAAAAAAGGACATTTCACAAATCGATCAGTTTTTTGATGAAGCTAATAAAATAGGTTAGTGTGATGGACAGTGACTGGCTGGGACAGGAGGCAGGGACTCCTAAGACAGGGTAGTCAGGGAAAGCTTCTCGGAGGGGGTGACAGTTTGAACTGAAACCTAAGTGATGAGAAGGAGCAGCCTCCTCCCAGATCTCCACCAGGGGTCAGCCTGAGGAACGAAGGGTCAGGGCGGCTGGAACAGTGATTGCAGAGAGGAAAGCCATGGCATTCACGAGCAGGGAGGGCGGACGTGTATAAACTAAGTATAGGACATGGGTCAGTGCAGCGGCTGGGACTGAGTGAGGTGGTCTCAGTGGAGTGAGTATCGACTTGACTTCAGGTCGTGGTGGGAAGAGGAAGGACAAGGGCTCGAGAGACCTTGCCGAGGAGTCCACAGGGCTGATGGGTGTTGGAGGGCATCCAAGGTGATGCTGGGGCTTAAGCTTGGGAGCCTGGAGGGTGATGTGGCTCACCAGAGTGGGGGCGCCTGGAGGGGAGGAGGCAGGAAGGAGGCAAGGGCGGGGCAGGCTCCCCCAGTCCAACTCTGATCTTTAAGTGAGAAAGAAAGTCTGTAGATGCAATGTGTTCTATTATGTGACAAACAACAGCATGCTGGGAGTACAACAAAGGGGACAGGTGGGGAGCGTGAGTGAGTGTGCTGGGAGGGAGCCTGGCTGGCACACGGGCCTGGGAGAAGCCAGTGTGGGGGGGTGTGGCATAAGTGGGGCTTCTGCAGCTTGAGCCCCTGATGACCTTCCTGTTCTTCATCTTCTAGCCCGTGTTCCACGTCATGGGATTCTCTGTCACTGGGAGGGTCCTGAATGGGCCCGATGGAGAAGGTGTTCCTGAGGCAGTGGTCACTCTGAATAACCAAATCAAAGGTGAGCGGACGTGTTAGCCCTTGGGGCTATTTGCCAGGGCTCGTTCTTGATCACAGAGAGAAATGGAAAGGAAACAAAACCTTGGTGACAATGAAAATGTGTGCCTGCTTTTTATCTCAAGCATCCTCGTGTATGTGGAGGGCTCTGCAGTTGTTTGGGCTCATCTTTTTCGTGTGTGTTTTTGTTTTACAGTCAAAACAAAAGCTGATGGCTCATTCCGCTTGGAGAACATAACGACTGGCACGTACACCATCCACGCTCAGAAAGAGCACCTCTACTTTGAAACTGTCACAATCAAAATTGCACCTAACACGCCTCAGCTGGCTGACATCATTGCCACAGGGTGAGGTTATTGTGTTCGGGTGTGCAAGCGCCAGAGCTTACGTTGACAGCCAGCGGAGGACAATAACCTTCCACCTGACTTTTTCTGCCAGGGCTCCACATCCGGTCTCAGACACTGATGGAGAATTTGGGCTGGCTTCTTTAGACAGATTAGTGCTAAATCTTAGCACCTGAAGGCACTTCTGTATTGGATGCTTAAGGAAAATGCTTCGCTTCACAGTTCAGATGGGTTGACATTAGAAAAAGACCTTCTGTATCTGACCTCACATCTGTGGGGCCTTCCCTGGCTTCCTTCTGAGGACTTTGGCAGTTGAGAAAGTTTGTTGAGAAAGTTTGTTGTAAGATGCTCTTGGTCATTGGCATAGCTCTTCTCGTTTTGTTGGGGACAGTGAGGGGACAGTGTTTGAATTCGTATAGTCTTGTCATGTGGTGACGTGTGGAGCATGGAACTCAGGCCTTGGAGTCAGATCTCGGATCTTTATCTCACCTGTTTGTAACACGGGGAATGCGGTGCCACCTCTTTGAGACAGCAGTAGGTGCTCCCTCAGCAGTGACTTAACAAGAGGGGTGGGGTCTGCGTGGAGGGGCTGCGTGAGCAGCGCTGGCAGGTGGCAGCGTAAAGCATGGTGCCACTGCTGTGTGAAGCGTGGGGCGGGCAAAGGACAAGGCCACGGGCACATCTTAGAGTCCCCCTCACACCCCTTGGAAGATGGGGGCTTTCTCCACCACGGGTCTAGGAGCCGGTGATCAATATGAGCATGGAGGTAGTGTGATTAGGCTTTTGTGCTCTGTGAGGCACTCGGGTGACATGGTGCGGGATAGCTTTGAATGGGGAAAGACTTGGGCGCAGGAGGCCCGAAAGCAGAGTTGATGAGCACTTGCCTCGTAGGGAAGTCAAGGACAGATTAGAAATATATTCAGGGGTTCCGGTTCTGAGAGGCAGGATAGTTGTGGTGCCGCTAGCTGTGGGCAGGGAGAGTAGCCAGTTAGGTGACGAGGGTTCAGTTTTGGGGTCTGAAGGACCCCTCGATGGAGCTCTCCAACAGATGCTTAGATCCATGGTGCATCTTAAAGACTGGCTGCGGGCGACAGCCAGGGCCTTGAATGTGTTGGAGCAGGTGGAGGTGGGAGATCCGCAGACAAAAAATGGGGTGCTAGTGTTTGAGGGGTGGCCTCGGGAGAACCTGAGGGGTGGGTTTTAAGGGTGAGGTGGCGCCCAATGGTCATGGAGGTCCAGGGAGCTGAGCCCTGAAAACACCGCCCACCGGCTTGGGCATCGAGGAGTCTCCAGTGACCATTTTCTATAGACAAGTAGGGGTCAAGGTTGGGGTTCAGTGTCGAATGGGAAATGAGGAAGCACCTCACCTGTGGAACCCTGTACCCGTCTCTGTCATGGTGGAGCCTCAGAAAACAGTTCTGGGTCTTAAGTCCTTCCTCTTTTTCTTCATAAGCATTTTTGAGCAGCTGCTGTGGGCTGCTGTTATAAATTCTAGATGTGTAATGGTGGAAAGAAGCCCAATGTTCTGAAGACGGGGCTTTCGTCTTCCTGGGGAGGCAGACTCGAGATGAGTACATATGGTAGGTCTCGTGCAGGCAGACACCGCGTGCTGAGAGGACTCAGCTCGGAGTGGGACCCATGGAAGGCCTCACCGGGTCGCCGACACCTTCGGCAGGACTCGAAGTTAGCTCAGCGAAGAACTTCCCAGGCAGAGGGAGCAGCCTGGGGAGGTGGGGACAGCAGCTCCGGGAGACAGCCAGCGAGGCTGGGGACGGTTGGTGAGGTTGGACCTCCGAGCCATCTTGTGGAGAAGGCTTGCTCCCCAAATGCAGTGGCAAGCTGTCGGAGTTCTCAGCAGGGGAGTGATATGGATCTGGGCATTTTAGAAAGTTTTTTTTTTTTTCCCCAGTTGCTGCTTGGACAGTGGATCAGAGGGGAGCCAGAGTATAAATGGAGAGATTAGACAGGAGGCTGCGACAGTCGTCTGGAAGAGATGTAGTAGCTGGGACCAGGGTGCCGGCAGGGGAGGGAGTGAAAAGTAGATGAAATCAATAGGTAGAAGAGAGAGAATCAACAGGCCGTGCGCTGTCGGAGTCCCAGGCTTCTTATTTGGGGACTTGGGTAGATGGAGGAGGTACTGTTCATGGGGATGGGGAAATATATTTATACTAATTTTCTTCTTTAAAGTGGAATATTTGGGTCAAAGAAAGAAAAACATTTGTTGAGTTTCTTTGGAAAAATTCGTCATTTTCCTTTTGGGCCAACATAGCATAATTGCTTTATTTTATTGCTATTTCTTAAAAAAAAATTTTTCCACTTTATTTGGAAAACAAACTCTTTGACTTCTGTCCCAATGATAATGAAAATGTAGTTATCTCACAGTGTACTGAAATTACTAACGTATGTTTATAAATTATTAAGCCCTGATGAAAGAATTTATTGACACGAATGAATTTTTAAAGGCTTCATTATAACAAGACACTATTCTATCAGCTTTTTAGTTAATTTTTCTCAACTAAACCAATATATGTTGGGCGTTTAGGGTGACCAGATACTTCTCTTTAATTGAGAGCATGAGCTAAAACAGATCTATGGTTAAAACATTTAAAACAGAGAGGCAAAGAGAGTCAGCTTGGAGCAAATAAGGTGACATTCCCCTGACATGGACACGAATGAGGAGAACATGAACGGTCCCTGAGAAAGATTCATCAGTGTTTTCTGTCTGTCTCTTTATTCTGAAAGTGTGAAGCAGAGAAATGTGAGAACCACATTGTTGATGCTTCATGGGCTGTACGGTCTCTGTGATGAAAATGCCATAGATAATTCCTAAATGAATGGGCATGGCCATGTTCGAGCAAAACTTTAGGACACTGAAATTTGAATGTCATATAATTTTTATATGTCACAAAATAATTCTTTTGATTTCTTCCCCTCTTTTAACACTTGAAAAGTATGAAAATGGAAGTGTGCAAACCATGCTCAGCTCAGGTCCACACAGAAACAGGTGGCCAGCAGGACCAGGCCTGGCGGCGCATGGGCCGTGGGTCTTGGGCCCGCACTGGACTGTGGGCTCAGCTGGCCGGTCCCTTCACTCTAAGAAATGACTGTTTTTCATTACTTGTAGATTTCACACGTATAACATTCCACCACCTTGTTCCTTTTGTTGTTTTTTATTTGCAGCAGAGTGGGTGTCCCAGCATTTAGCGCACCCCGTGATTATCCGTCATCGAATCCAACACTTTTATTATCTTTCTGTCAAAAGTAATAACTGATTTTTGTCTAAAATGATTCTTTAAGATTAGAATATGTAACCTTTAATCGAAGAAACAGTCGTGGCCTCCAGCTGTGGGACATGATTGCATTTTAACACATCAACTAACTGAAAAATGAAGAACATCACCAAAGATATGGTCTTTGCTGGTCTTTCTCAGGGAGTGGACGTGCCTTTCCTGTGCCTTTCGAGGTGGCTTTGCAGCATTTTACACCGCCCATGTGGTCATCGGTCTGAGTCATTACTTTAACAGGGCTTGTCAAGTCTGTGTTGCTTTTGTGGCTCCTGGCCCCTAAGAAGTTCAGCTTTAGCTTTGCATTTTTCCAGCTTAATTACCTTTTCTGTTCAGATCTCTCATGTTGCTCCGATCCACACATTATGTGGAATGACAGGCGAGGACCGCGTCTTTGATGACCCTGCCTTGTTTTATGGCCTGGGTAATGCAGCGTCTTAGGCAGCTTACAGCTCTTGCTTTTAAGGACTAGCCCATATTTTTAGTCCGAGGCTCCTCCACTGTAATTACCTTAGTCAATTACCTGAAACATTTCATCATATACAGATTTTCTGAAAATCACTTTCTTAGTGTGGGGGTTGCCACATGTCCCCCAGAACATGCACAGCCCTGCACACTGGGCCCCCCACTCTGCCTTTTCCCTGATTCAGGAAGAGGTTCAGTCTTTTTTCCAAAGGTTGTTTTTAAAACTAGAGTCACTCAGGCTGTATTCCTATCTCTTTGTTAAGATTAAACCGATCTCACAGCTGGAAGATGGACATTTTGGTTGAAAAGCGCCTTTCCTGTTATAATTGAGTTCTCACGCTGGAATGAATGGCCCCCTTGTTGCAGGTTCAGTGTCTGTGGCCAGATCTCAATCATTCGCTTTCCTGACACCGTCAAGCAGATGAGTAAATACAAAGTTGTCCTGTCGTCTCAAGACAAGGACAAGTCTTTGGTCACCGTGGAGACAGATTCTCATGGATCGTTTTGTTTTAAAGCAAAACCAGGGACCTACAAAGTCCAGGTATGATGAGTTTTGTTCTATTTAAGATATTTGAAAAAATAGCCATGGGTTTTTAAAGGGCTCTTATTAGCCCAGATGAGTTAGAGAAGGAGCATGTCCGTTCCCAACTTATTTTGAAATGTTTACGTGCCTGCTTGTCACAGTTAGTAGAGCAGACAGACAACTAGTTTAAAAATGATGCAACAGGCCTTTCTCTTTTTCAGTTCTGATGTTTATTAGAGGTTATTATCGGGCTGCCAATCACGCCTCCCCCTTCTCAGGCATTTGGCTGCTGTAGAATATCCCCAAGTCCCCAAAGAGATTACAGTGGACTCTGTTAACCGCAGCTCAGTAACTTGCACAGTGCATGGCTTCTGGAACCCAAGGCCAAAATGGAGCTCCCCTTTTCCTGCCTTGCCCTGAATTGAGGACACCGGGCAGGCACCATCTGATTACTCCATCCAGGCAGGTAGATGCTCAGGGGACCCTGGCCTAGGGTCTCACTGCAAGGGCGAAGATCTGAGCACAGGTAGGGCCAGCAGCCAAGGGACAGACAGAGCCAGATGTCAGCGCGCTGTGCCTTTCAGTGCAGTGGGCCTGCCCACGGGGAAGGCTGCGTCTCGGTGGCTCTCAGGCTCTGACTCAATGAGTCAGCTGCTGCTCCTCCCCAGGGAGCAGGGAGGGTTGGGAAGGTTCCTTCTAGGATTTGCTCTCTTCTAGGGCAAGTGAGGTCCCTTCCTCTGAGGAGCTGGGGTGGGCAGATAGTGGTCTCCCCGCTTCTGCTGAGCAGTGTGATGTGTGGGCTGATGGCTCCTTTGCCAGCTTCTTGTTAAGCCGGCCACAGCGAAGCCTCTGGAAGCCCTTTCGGAAGCATGATAAGGAACTTACCCGAGGCAGGCCCATTCCGGAATGTAATCTTTACCAGGGATGAAATAAGTGACCCCCACCGTACCCCCCAGTACCTGTTGTTAGCCTGAGGAAGGCCCACAGAAGGAAAAGAAGAAGAAAATGGCCGAATTCCACTGGCGGCGCCAGGTTCATGGCTTATGTCCTGAGTGACCTCAAGCCAGGAGAAGGTTCTGGGATTTCATACGGCTCCCACCCAGCATACAGGTGATCGATGGCAGCGCGTGGCTCTGTGGAGTCGTGCCCGACACGCTTTTGTGCACACTGCCTCTGCGGGAGAGTTTTTTTCTCTGATCAGAAATGTGTTTCCTTCACACAGCCTGTCTGCGGATTTGTTGTGATTATAAAACTCGGCCTGGAAATGGACCTTTGCCCTTCAGAACCCGTTCAGCCTTGGGCCCAGAAGAACTTTCTGGTGCCCTGTAGGCTAGGGGAGCGGCGGCCCTGCCCTGATGCAGCCACTGACGTCGTCCCGTGTTCCCGCAGGTGGTGGTTCCCGAGGCAGAGACCAGGGCGGGGCTGACGTTGAAGCCCCAGACAGTTCCTCTCGTGGTGAAGGACGGGCCCGTGATGGACGTGGCCTTCATGCAGTTTTTGGCATCCGTTTCTGGGAAAGTCTCTTGTTTGGGTAAGATGTCGATTGACGGCAAGAACAGATCGTTTCAGAGAGGGAGGCGGGTAGAGGTGGGATTTGGTGAGCGGCTCCTCCCTGGGCAGCACTGGGGACGGTGGCGGCTCCTGGCGGTGGCCTTGGCGAGTCCGTGTTGCATCTAGTTCTCTCTGAAAAATTGCTGCAGTGAGTCATCAGAAATGTTTTTCTTGGAGTATTTCTGCTTTGGCTCCTGAAAGAACATGCGGGTCTCTTTTTTTCCTCCCTCTTGACTTCAGAGGTGGAATCAGGAAGGTGGAATCAGGCCCAGGTTTCAGTCCCAGCTCTGTCACTTACTTGGTGTGGGGCTGTGAGCATTCACGTGCCCAGCCTCAGTTTTTCTTCTGTAAAATGGGAGTATTGCCACTTTCAGAGGGTTTTAAAGAAGCTCGGATGTAGTCAGGAAGCAATGTGGCACAGCTCTTAAGAACATAGACTCTGGAACGACACTATGTGGGGTTGAACCTTCACTGTGTGACCTGGGGCAAGTTGCTTAACCTCTCTGTGCTTTGAGTGCCTGGTCTGTGACATGGAGATGATAATAGTACCTGCCTCATAGAGTCACGCTTTGTGGCGATCAAACGAGTTAGTGTAGGCGTGGCCTTTAGAAGTACTGGGGCACAGCAAGAGTCATGTAAATCTTTGCCGTTAGTAATGTTAAATACGATAAAGGGCCCCGTTCTCTGCCTGCTACAGAGGGGGCGTTCAATAAAGTTTCTTCACCTTTCTCTTTTTCTCTGGCTCCTGTAGGCACTCCATAAATATCATTTCCCTTATTTCAGTAAATGACAGAGCCACTTTGACCCTTGGTAGCTTCCTTGCTGGGCACCGATGACCTGCTTGGGGGTCACTTTTTAGAATCGAGTAGCTACATCTTAGCTCTACAGGAGCCCCGCTGGCACTGCCCGTCAGGAGGTGACCGGTGGCAAGCAGCACACAGGGAGGGGTTGGGGCTCGCACGCGCTCTGGTTCATTTAAGGCAGTCAAATGAGGCCTTCCCGTCTTTCTCTGTGTCTTTCTCCGCAGACACCTGTGGCGACCTCCTGGTGACCCTGCAGTCCCTCAGCCGCCAGGGCGAGAAGCGGAGCCTCCAGCTCTCTGGCAAGGTCAACTCGATGGCCTTCATGTTCGACAGCGTGCTCCCGGGAAAATACAAAGGTGAGACCTGCAGGCGGCGCTCGAGGCCCTCACTCACTTCCTGTCTTGCCCGATGTTCTGAAACCCAGCTCCCAAATTTCACCCCAACTTTACACCTTTACTTGTTTAACTCTTCCTTGCCCCTTGACCTTGAATGTGCATAATTTAGCTTTGGGCGATAATGCAGGAGTTGAGGCTCTGTGAACCAACTGCCACCTTATCAGGACAGCCCATACACTTCTCCTTTGGGAGGGTGCCGTCATTTGTGCCATTTTATTTCTGAATGCTGGAGAAGGGAGTGTGAAATAATGCACTGTGTGTCCTACCACTTAGCAGCTGTGTGACCCTGACAGTCCCTGAGACTCAGTCTTCTCATCTGTAAAAGAGGAATAACAGGCTTTTTGCAGAATGTAAAACTAAATGAAACAGTTTCTAAAGCCCCTTGCCCAGTGCCTGGTAAGCATTAGACGCTGGCAGATGTTGGTCCTCATTTCTGCTTTTCTTGAGAAGCCTCGCATCGCTGTATTTCCTCTTTTTCAAAACTCAGTTTGGAGTTGCTGGCAGTGAGTAGCTTATAAAGTAGACTACTTTTTCTGGGGAATTATAAGTTCTATTATATCAGGTGTTGGCAGACTATGATGTGAAGACCAACTGCCTGTTTTCATAAGTTAAGTTTTATTTGAACACAGCCATGCCTGTTTGTTCGTGTATTGTCTGTGGCTGCTCATACACTGTTAACAGAGTTGAATAATTAAGACCGTGTGGCCTACAAAGTTGAAAATATTTACTCTGTGGCTCGTCATGGAAAAAGTTTGCTGATTCCTGAATACTTATTTGTAGCCTGATCTTTAGGCACAAATAAATTTCTTTCTTGGTGATTTTGTATGGCCATTGGTTTCAGTTTTTCGTTTTTTGTTTTTTTTTTAGCAAGTACTTCTTCCGAGCACTGCTATCCCGCCCCCCCAATCTCTCTCTCACATCTGTCTTATCTATTTATTTGTCTATCTATAACTATATATATATATGTATGTGTGTGTCCGTGTGTGTATGTGAAATATTTATTGATGTATATGTATACACAGTTTTAAAAAATCAGTGAATTTGTTAGAGTTTTTTTCTGGTGTATTTAGGGAGGTGGGATGCTCTATGCCTACATGTCTCTTTGTGTTATGTGCTTTTCCAGTAAGCATCACGCATGACGATTGGTGCTGGAAGAACAAGAGTCTGGAGGTGGAAGTTCTGGAAGAGGATGTGTCAGCGATTGAGTTTAGGCAGACGGGCTACATGCTGCGATGTTCCCTTTCTCATGCAATCACTCTGGTATGCATGGCTTCTGAGCATCCTCTTTTTTGGAAGGGCACTTGCCTTTTTCAAAGCAAGAAGGACTAGTGTGCCAAGGAGATTATAACCATTGTCAAGTCAGATTTCCTTTTCTGCCCCTCGACTCAGCCACCTCTTATGGAAAGCATCATCCGGAAGCATTTAAGATCCCTCAGTGGAAGATGCCTTTATTTGAGAGATTTTTCTGGCTTCAGATTGAATTCTCACATTAGTGATTTGGGGAAGCCGTTGACGGACATAGTGGTTTTGTATCCCTGAGCAAGTTCATTTACTGTTTCTAAGCCTCAGTTTTCTTCTCTAAAATTGGGATCGTAATACCTACTTCTCAGGGTTGTAGTGAGGTTTAAGTAAGGCTCTCAAGTATTTAAAATTTCCTTGGCATGTACTGCTGCTATTTATTTATAGATGCAGCTGAGTCAATTTCTCCAGTATACTTGTTTTGGTGCAGAGGACAGAGCTGTTAGCAGGCTCTTCCTCTTTCATCGATGTTGTCTTTGTGGCCTGATGTTTCAGGAAATGGAACACTCGTGCAGGCCTGTGTAGATCCATTTATGAGTTTTACCTAAGCTTTGACTTCAAGGAGCAGTGAATGTCATTGTTAGGTGCCAGAGGAGAAACTGAGGCAAGTGGCAATGAAATGACTGCTAATGTCAGACACTGGAGGAGTTGAAACTGGTGTTTTCAAGGCGAGTCGGCCACTCCAGTTACAACTACAAATGCTAAACAAACATCATTGTTCCAGAAGATGGGTTAATTAATATCCAGTTGACAATGAATGATAGGCATTTAGGAAACCATTCCTTCTCTTAAATTCTCCAGTGCATTTCTGTTTCCCTTAGAATTAGATCCGTATTCTTGAACAGTGGCCAGCCAGGCCCTACCCTCACTCTCACCTCACCTCCTACCTGTCTCCACCTCCCCACTGGACCCTAGCTCATAGGCCTCTCCAGGTCCGCACCAAGCTCATTCCCTCCTGCGGGCCTTTGCACATGCTCTTCCCTCTGCCTGGAATGCTGGGTGTTCTCCAGAAATGTGTGTAGTTGGCTTTCTTTATTCAGGCTGCAGCCCGAATGTTCCCTGCTCAGGAGAGGCACGCCCTGAGACCGGCAAGCTAAAGACGCCTCAGCCAGTGATCACTCTTCTAAATCCGGCTCCGCCAGCTACTTTCTTCATAGCTCTATTACTTGTCATCTGAAATCTACTGCTTTCTTCGTTGACCGCATTGATTTTCTGTCTTCCCACATTAGAATGCAATCCCCCTGAGAACAGGAGCTGTGTCAGCTACCGAGGCCCAGCTCTGGGTCTGTCACATAGGAAGTGCTCAATAAGTATTAGTTTACTGAATGAAAAAGCATGTTTTTGTTGGAAGTTTTTGAAGGTTTTTAATTTTCCTGTGGTCCCCAACTGCTCAAATGATTAATGGGCAAAACAGATGACTGGTTCAGAAACAGAAATATTATTCATCATCTTGTGTCTCCATCTCCTCCAGTAAGTCATTGTATTGCCTTTGGTCCCCTAGGAATTTTATCAGGATGGAAATGGACCTGAGAACGTGGGGATTTATAACCTCTCCAAAGGAGTCAACCGCTTTTGCCTGTCCAAGCCTGGTGAGTCGGACGATTGATGTGCTCTACGCCTTGGGGAAATGGAAAGGCACCAGAGGATGGTTTTAGAGGCGTTTTTTTCCTACCTCAGTTCTGTTTGCATCAAGCTAGCAATTTCGGTTGTGGTTCGCGTACTCTTGTTTTTTCTGTCTCTTTCCTCTGGAGAGAGCAGTGTGTTTACCAAGAGAACTGGGGCTGGGGCTTGGCAAATCTCTTGGGGTTGTCGCGTTGGATAGAGACCCCTGGGCCCTTTCACTTTTATTTATTTATTTTTAAAATCTATTTTAAAATTGCAGTTGACATATAATGTTAGTGTCAGGTGTACCACATTGCAATTAGACCCTTTCACTTTAAAAAATATTACGCTATTGTCCAATGATTTCTCCTTAAGAGCGATCTTTTTAAAATAAAAGTTGGGTCATCTCCCACCTCGCCTAAATACTTTGGTGGCTTCTCTCTCTTTTAACCACTTTATTGAGCTGCAATTTGCAGACCATAAAATTGACCCATTTAAAATGTACAATACATGCGACAACATAAGTGGACCTGGAGGGTATTATGCTAAGTGAAATGAGTCAGAGAAAGACAAACACCATATGATCTCACTTATATGTGGAACCTAAAGAGCAAATATATGAACCAACAAAACAGAAACAGACCCATAGACACAGAACATTTTGATGATTCCCAGATGGGAGGAGGTTTGGGGGAGATGGATGAAAAAGGGGAAGGGAGTAAGAAGTACAAATCGGTAGTTACCACATAGTCACAGGGATGTGGAGTACAGCGTAGGGAATAGAGTAAATAATATTGTAATAACTATGTATAGTCCCAGGCGGGTACTAGACTAATTGGGGGGACCACTTTGTAAGTTATATAAATGTTGTACATTTGGAACTAATATACAATACTGAATGCCAACTGTAATTGAAAAGTAAATACTCTAAAAAGCCAAATAAAATAAAAAGTAAAATGTATAATACAATAATTTTTAGTAAATTTACCAAGTTGTACATTTATGCTCTGTAATCTAGTATAGAACGTTTTCATCACCCCAGTTACAATTAATCTTTGTTCCCAGCTCCAGGCAGCCACTAATCTATTTTTTGTCTGTATAGATTTATCTTTTTTTGGACTTTTCATGTAAATGAAGTCCTACAGTACTGATATTTTTTCTGTCATTTAGCATGTTTTCGAAGTTCATGTTTTGAACTTCATGTAGTGTAGGTATTAGTAATTTGTTCCCTTTTATTACTGAATAGTATTCCATTGTATTTTTACATCATATTTTGTGTTTGCATTCACCACTTGATGGATAATTCTAGTTTTTTGCTATTATGAATAATGTTGCCATGAACATTCGTGTTTAATTCTTTGTGTGGACAATCTGTTTTCATTTTTGGCAGGTAAACACCTAGGAATGGAATTGCTGGGTCACATGATAAATTTATGTTTAATTTTTTTAAGAAACCACTAAATTGTTTTCCGAAGAGGCTGTATATACCATTTGACATTCCCACCAGCAGTGCACAGGGGTTCTTGTTTTCCCACATCTTCACCCACATTTGTTACCGTCAGTCTTTTTGACTGTAGCCATGCTGGTGGGCGCGAAGTGTTATCTCATTGTGATTTTATTTTGCAGTTTCCTAATGAATAAATCAGTGACTTCTCTTGGTTCTCAAGATAAATACAAAATCCTTAACCTGACTTGGAGCTCCTGTATCATCTAGCTCTGTCTGCCATTCTCTCCTTTCCAGGCAGTCGATCCTCCTGCGTTTCAAGTAACAAAATCTGTGCAACAGTGCCATCAAGAAGTAGTGGTTAACTGTCCCCATGGCAGCCTGTGGGTACGAGCGTGGGTTCAGCAGCTGTAGACGTTAGGGTTGGTGTCTTAGTGATTTTTTTTTTAGTCCCTTCCCTCTTATTTTTTGCCTTGTGTTTTCAAGGCTGACATTGCCTCCGAAAACCTGATACGTGGAAGGAAGGAAGGAAGGCCAGGAAAGGGACAGTCAAAAGTTTTCCACGCCTCCTCCTCCAGTGAACTTCTTTTATGTCTGATTGGCCAGAACTGTGTCACATGGTTACTTCTAGCTGCAAGAGAGACAGGGACAGTTGGATATGTTGCTGAGGCTGGGCACATTGCCGTCCTAAACACAATCCTGGATCTGATATCATGGAAGGACAGCATTGAGGAAGCAATGAGCAAGTCTGTGGTTCAGATGCTGTTCTCTTAAATGCTCTCCCTCCCCTCACCCCCCACTCTTCCCTGCCTACCTGCCTTCATGCCTGCTCGCCTTCCTACCTGTCTGTTCTAGGTTCAGAGATTACTTCTGCAGGGGAGGATGGCCCTCCAGTGTCATTTAGATCCCTGCTGTGCTCACAGTGCTCAGTTCTTTCCCTTTACTGCACTTAGCACAGTGGGTTTGCTTGTGGCTGTCAAATTTCTCTCTCTCTTTTGCTCTCATTCACTCACTCACTCACTGTGGACGGGAAGCCCCATGGCAGCCGGGGTGGTATCTGTTTTGTCTCCTGCTGTATACCAGTACCTAGTACAATACCTGGATTATAGTAGGCGCTCTGTTAATTTTGTCAAATAGACGAACAAACAAAATGAATGGAGAAACCTACTCATTTTTCCTACTGGTAATTGCACTGGGGCTTATCAGTTGACGAAAACAGATCAGGGTTTTACAGGAAGTACGGGCAAAAATATTGGTTCATATTGTTTGGGGGACTTGAGGGGATACCTTGATAGACTTTGCTTTGTCCTGAAATAGACTCTTTAAGTAGAAAATTCTCAGTCTAAGTTGCAGTAGAAATGTACTTCCTGTTCTTGTATGCATATCTGTTAGCTTGGTCTGTGTGAATTAAATGGCCACAGCGAGTTGTTAAATCATGGACATGACAGTCCTGAGCTTGGGAGTGGGCCGTTAAATGGATTAGGTCATGGTCACAGGGAAGAAGCCATTCTCGGCCAGCGGCAAAGGCCTTGCTGGCCCTGTCGCTGCACATCTGTTGTGTGGTGTTGGTCTCTGGTGAGCTGCTGCCTTTGGATTTCAAATGTTGCAGTTGCTTAGTGTGATAGATGCCCTGCTCTGAAAATTACTTTTGCTTTCCTGGCTACAGGCGTGTACAAGGTGACCCCACGCTCCTGCCACCGGTTCGAGCAGGCGTTCTACACCTACGACACGTAAGCTGGTGTTCACTGCTCTGTGGTGTTTGTGTGCCTTCCCGGAGAGTGGGCGTGCCTCTCTTCTCTGGTCATTTCTGAGAACAAAGGAATTTTTGTATTTTTTTCTGGAAGAGGTAAGATTAGGCATGAAAAAGAATTTCTAGATAAGGATTTTAAGAAACTTCGGTAAATTATTGAGGAAATGGAGGGAAGATCTCTTTCTTAAGAATTTCTGTAAACCCAGGATAGAAAGCTGTGGTTTTGACTTGGCTTGGCTTAAATAAAATCTTTGTTAAATCTTCCTCCAGCCCTCACTGATGGGAATTCTCAAGCTTTAGCCCAGCACTTTTATATTTTTGCAAATACCATGGGTTTCACTAGGAATTGGAGGCATAAAGTTTTGGATTGGAGAATTTGTTTTTTTTATGTTTTCTTTGTTTTTTTTTTAAACACTCGTATGTTTTTCAGGAGTTATTTCGTCCCAAACTAAGAGCAGTTTGACGCAGTGTATTGCCGAGTGGGAAGGTTGCCTGCAAAGGGTGTGTTGGTGATCGTTTGAGAACGACTAGGTGCTGTTGCTAGTGCTTTCTTTCCACGTCTTTGATTTATAGGTCTTCACCCAGCATCTTGACGCTGACAGCCATTCGCCACCATGTCCTTGGAACTATCACCACTGACAAAATGATGGATGTCACTGTGACTATCAAGTAAGACTATCGAGTGTCCCTGGTGGGCTGAGCGTGGGAGGGGGGCGGACCAGGCCTGGGGGCTCCTCTGATAGACTCTTTGAAAATTAATTTTGATTTCTTATCTCTTAGTGTACACACAAGTGGCCTTCTCTCTCATACATACGTGACACAGCTATATATTTACAACAGCTTCGATCCTCTCCTTTTATGATTTAAGAATTAACCGTGGGTGAGGAGGAGCCCTGTGACAGCTTGTCTCGGTGTCTTAAATTTCTGTTTGAACTCTTTACACTTCTGCCTTTGCTAGGGAAAAAAAAAAATCTCTGGTTTATTCATTGTATTTTAAGTGTTTTAGCAAATTTTTAAAAAATTGCCTACTCTTCTTAGACCTTTTCTCAGAGGCTTGGGAAATAGAGATGGCACCTGATATAAGGAAGGTCGCGAGAGACAAAGGATGTGAAAGGCGGCCCCTCACTGAGGGGCGGGAGTTTTTGCGGTGTGGTGAAGTGCATCCGACACCCTAATTTTCTTGAGAAATGGGAGCTTTTTGGCAACGTGACCATCTTTGTCAGATAGAATGGAAATCTGAATAACTTTCTCCGTCCTTACCCTGACCGAGGTTGCCTTTCTAGCTCTCTCTCCATCTTTCTGTCCACCACCCTTTCCCATCCATCTTTTTGGAAAACATTTATTGTGAGTCTCCCGTGTGACTACTGTGACGGGGCATAGGCCACAGCTCCTGCCCTCGTGGAACTTAGAGTCCCATGGGGGAGGTGGACGGTAGTCCAGGAATCACACCCAGGACCGTAAAATTACAAGGGCGATAAGTGCTTTGAATTTGACCTTGCTGGGGTTGGGAGGTATTAAGGGGAGGCAGGCTGCTTGGTAGCGGCCAGCCCATGCTAAGCCAGAGCCATCTTTTTATAGCAGAGGTCATATTGGTCCTCTCCTGAGAACTCCAGGGGTTTCTCTTCCACTCACAGCGAAACCCAGGGTCCACACTCGGGTCCGCATCTGCGAAGCCCCAGGCTGACACCAGCTTCCCCTGGGACCCCCGCCTGGTCTGACTGCCCTGGGTCCCTTTGCCCAGGCTGCCTTGGTCTCCTTGCCGTCCCTCGAGCATGCTGAGCGGCTCTCCCTCCACGATTCCACGGACTCCACACTTGGCGGTCCCCTGGCCCGACACGCTCCTCACCCGGGAGGTTGCATGCCTGCTTCCTCCCTTCTTCAGCTCTTTGCTCAGGCTCACCTGCTCACAAAGGCCTCAGCCGACCCCCTAAAAATAGCAGCCCCGTGCCCCCAGCACCCCTTCTACACGCTTTCTTTTTTTCGCTTACCCATCATCTGACATCAGTCTGCCTTCAATCGTCCGCCTCTTCCTGCCAGGACGTGGATTCCGCAGGGTCGGGGAGTGTCGCCTGTCCTGTTTATGGCTGTGCCCCAGTGCCTGCTCCTCTAACAGAGGTCGCGCTCAGTAAAGGCTGAATGAACAACAGAAGGTGTGGTGTGCAGGGAACTCCACGTCCTCAGGAAATCTGCCAAGTTTTCACCAAGTCGTAAAGCCAGGGGTATTTCATTCCAGCCTAGATCCACCATATTTGGCAGCCATCATGCAGAAGTTTAGTCTTCTGGTTTTTGTTTATTCAGAATGAGAGAAGATTGTGCCACATGGTGGCATTACTGGATGTTTTTGTTTTTTTACTTAACGATGACCACTTGTAGATGTGTCAGATTCCTGCCAGCGACAGGAACAAGTGACCACATCCTCTGGGCGGCTCCTTCCTTTCCTCCAGGTCTTCCATTGACAGTGAACCCGCCTTGGTCTTAGGCCCCCTGAAGTCTGTGCAGGAGCTGCGGAGGGAGCAGCAGCTGGCCGAGATCGAGAGCCGCAGGCAGGAGCGTGAGAACGGCAAAGACGAAGGCGGAGAAGGACGGACCAAGCCCCCTGTCCAAGAGATGGTGGATGAGTTACAAGGCCCCTTCTCTTATGACTTCTCCTACTGGGCCCGGTAAGCTGGCCTGGGCTTCTCTCCTCAGTGGCCTCTGTTCTGACGCTTTTCCTAATGGAGGGACAAAACCCACCAAATTGAAGTATTTTCATTATTTCAGGTCTGGAGAGAGAATCACTGTCACACCCTCGTCTAAAGAGCTGCTCTTTTACCCCCCTTCCATGGAAGCCACCATCAGTGGAGGTAGATGTCAACTCAGTGAGCCAGTGGCACACCTTTGCAGCTGTCCCTTTGCTTGCATTTAAGAATTTATTCCGCATTGTTGTGAACAATGGAACCGTCTTCGTAAGGCACCTTAAATCCCCTTTGACACGTAGATATTACTTTGATGAATGAATAAGTGAATGAGTGAGTGAATGAATTCAATAAGAGGAACTTTTGCTGTTAGAAGGGGGTGATCTTTTTTGGAGAAGGACTTGGTTTTCTTGACATTACCAGGTTGACACCAGAGGTCGGTGAAAAGCAAAACCATCAGTTGCTGAAATGTGAGCATTAGTCTTCCTGTGTCTGAACTGTTCCTGACGTTTGTATTTTTTGTTGGGGGTGATGGGAGGGTCTCTTTAGGGCCGGATAATGAGAAGTGCTTGCTTTAGCAGCATTTGCCTTTCGGCTACCCATAGTTTTTTCTAGCATTATGGGTTCATTAAATTCTGGGCGTTTGTGTGGGTCACATTTGGAAGCAGTGTGTGTGGAAGATCCTGGCTTTCTCATGGGCAGCGCTTGTCCGCCTCGGGTCCTCTGAGGTCGAGTGGCACGGCCTCTTGTCCACTGGAAAGGCGTGTGAGAGCCGAGAGAGAGGGGCCGTGAAAACCCAGCCGAAGCCGTTAGGCTTGCCTGCTCACAGCCTCGACAGTTAAACAGGGCCTTGCGAGGATGGACAGGCTTGGGCCACTTCTAGTTATTGAGGTTTCTGATTGACTAACCCACCTCGTTTGGAGGCCAGCTTCAAATAGCTCAGTTCCAGGCCTGTCTCTAATGGGAAGCCCCCAGCCAGAAAGAAGGCTCCCTTCCCTCTGCAGCTGTTGTATTCTTCTGTTTGCTTCTCTCGTTTTTAGAAAGCTGCCCAGGGAAGCTGATCGAGATCCATGGCAAAGCAGGCTTATTCCTCGAAGGCCAGATCCACCCAGAGTTGGAAGGAGTCGAGATTGTCATCAGTGAAAAGGGGGCGAGTTCCCCCCTGATCACAGTCTTTACTGATGACAAAGGTGCCTATAGGTAAGTCCCTGATTAAGAAATACCTGCTTGAGGCCAGTTGGGGAGCCCGTTTTCCTTGGGGGAGGTGATGCTTCCTCCAGGATTTGGACAAAGCCATCTCTAGCATTTACTCTCTTTTGTTCAGTGTTGGGCCCCTGCACAGTGACCTGGAATATACTGTGTCCTCACAGAAGGAGGGGTACGTTTTGACCGCGGTGGAAGGGACCATCGGAGACTTTAAGGCTTATGCCTTGGCTGGAGTAAGCTTTGAGGTAACACTACATGTTTTTGAAAAGCATTTTATTAGGGTATGATTGACATACAATAAACTTCACATAAAGTGTATAATTTGATATAATATCAGCATAGGTCGGACATATGAAAACATCACCACAATCAAAATAGCGAACACATCTGTCACCCTCCAGAATTTCCTTGTACCCCTGGTACTCCATCCCTCTCACCCCACCCTGCTGATCTGATGCTTTTTGTCCTTATAGATGGTCTTGCATTTTCTAAAGTTTTATATAAACAGAATCATACAGGTCGTCCTCTTTTTTTTCCTCTGGCTTCTTTCACTGGCATAACTTGGAAGTCTGTTATTTGAGCGTGTTTGCATGCCTTTTGGGAAGCATTTTAAGCTTTCTTCCTTAACAAAGGACACAGAACGTTCCTACTGTGCTGTTTGATGTCTTCTCTTGTTCCTCTGTTCTTGGGAAGAAGCAGGCTCTGAGAAGTGCAGAGTAAGCCTAGAGATGCTTGAGTATAAAGATTTTCAGTCAGGAGGACAAAGGAAAAGAATGGCTGATTACTTCACATAAAAAATTACAATTCTGTGTTGCAGAATGTATTTTGTACCACATTGAAAGATGGTCAGACCAAGAAGGAATATTTATACCCTAAATAATATCTTTAATTTATAAAGAAATTCTAAAGTTGATAAGGAAAAAACCCAGTTGAGGAAAGATGAACAAAGAAAATAAAAAGGCGATTCACAGAAATAATACACGTGACTAATAAACGTAGAAGAAAAGCTCAACTTTGGTAGTGACTGAGAAACACAAAGAAAGTTACCATCGAAACACTGGGTTTTGAGTTACATTTGCAAAAATTAAGACAATATCCATGTTTTAGAGAGCATGTATTTTCCCGTGCATGGATGACTTATGGTTATAGCTGCTTCGGAGTACAATTTGATGGCATCTTTCTGAATTTAAAGTACATATACCCAGCGGTTCTACTGCTAGGAATTGGCTATTCAGATTCAGAAGGAGAGAACCTTTCAGTTGTGTCTCCTTTTCCATCGCAAAGATGGTTTGCCGGCCTCTGGTTTAGAATGCTGTGCGGCTGCTAACCAGTGAGGCGGATCCTCTGTCAGTGGACTGATGCAGGGGTGGCCAGCACACGAGGCTGAGGGAAGAAAGCGTGTGGAGCATGTGGGTGCCATCGTTTCCCCCCCTCCCCTGTGACGTTTCTAAGCTTCACGTCCCAGAAGGCTGCACACCTGCAATCATCAGTTATCCTGGGGTGAAGAACAGACCCTTTGTTCCCCTAGTGAATAACAACAAAAGAGAACCCGTGAGAATTACCTCTTGACTTGTGAAATGTTGTCTTCTTGGCTGACACGAGTTAACTTCACCCTGGTATCCCTTTCTCACTGCCAGATCAAAGCTGAAGATGACCAGCCCCTCCCTGGGGTCCTCTTATCCCTCAGCGGTGGCATGTTCCGTTCCAACCTCTTGACGCAGGACAATGGCATTCTGACGTTCTCAAACCTGGTAAGGTGTCCTGTAACTGAGCTCCTGCCCATCTTCCCCGTGAGGGAGCAGGGACGCGGTGTGTGTGACTTGTGCGTCGCTTGCTTGACAATGTGAGAACAGCACACCAGCGTGGAGCGTTTGAAGCTTCTCAGGGGACTAAATGTAATCAGAATGTTGCTCTCACAAGAACTTAATGCTGCTGATTCCTGTTCCTTTCCGCACGCATTTCTCGTTTTCTGGTCACCCACTTGTCACAAAGACAATGTAATTAATGACACTGGCCACACTAGCTCCTGTCTCAGGCGTCCCTTTGCTTTACCGTAGGATCTCGTCGTTTATAATGATGAGTCTTGGTTGGTGGTTAGCTTGTGTTTCTTTTGCAAAGCACGCTCTGTATAGTGGCGGATAGCACCAATTTTTAATTCCAGATATAGTTTGAGCCCCTGGCTGGCGAGGGCTCAGGAGGTGCATGCACATTAATTGTCCATCTTGTCAGTCCTGGGAATAAAGTGACTGTTGTAGGGACGTCACAGATAGGCGGTGTGGCGTATCCAAATGACCACGTGCTATGCAGTCATGCACACCCAAGTTCAAGTCTTCCCTCTGCTACGTACACTTGCTGTTTCACCTCAGGCAAGTTACTTGGCCTCTCTGAGCCTCAGTTTCTTCATTTCTAACATTCAAAGATGATTTTAATCTCTGAGTTCCTGAGGCGCACGAGAATGACAGCGGCTATTGTTAGAATTGTAAGTGCCGTTCCTGTAACTGTGGGAGAGGTAGAGGTACCATTTCTGTCCGTCTGGGACGCCCCACAGCCCTTGTGGCATAATTCCGGTCCATCATGACTTTAGTTGTCCGCTTTTAAGCCAGACCTAGATGTGAATGCGGAGGTCGTCTCTTGGCAGAGCCCTGGCCAGTATTACTTCATTGTGGTTGTCTCTTGGCAGAGCCCTGGCCAGTATTACTTCAAACCCATGATGAAAGAATTTCGGTTCGAGCCATCCTCCCAAATGATCGAGGTGCAGGAGGGGCAGAACCTGAAGATCACCATCACCGGGTACCGAACGGCCTACAGGTAGGCAGCCCCGGCCCGCGCCCTTCGTCCAGGCCTGGGCTGTGCGTTCATACCCGGGCCCCTGTTGTCTGGATGCTCAGGCCCACCTTCGTACTGCTTTTCTTTGGGAGGCAGGAAGATAAGATGCGAGGCCCACAGGTTGTCGACTGCCGCCCTTCTGATATCTCAAACTAGTGATTCAGTCACAAAGTTCCTGCTTCGAGATTGGCCTGTGAGAGCCCGTGTAGTTGCTTAAAAGTTTTATTTCTTAGAAAAATTGGAAACGTAGATTAAATTGTTAAAAGGAGGAAATACATTCACTTGACTTCAAAATGTTGAGAAGAGTATATAATGTAAAATTTCCCTCCTATCCTGTCTCCCAGTGACTCAGGTTTTCCAGTGTTTCTGAATTCTTCCAGAGATAGTTTATGCAAATACTAGTGTGTGTGTGTGTGTGTGTGTGTGTGTGTGTGTGTGTGTGTAAGTTGTATGTATATTTATATTCAAAGACACACACACTTATTTGTATATACATATAAAAGCGCTTAAGATGGAGATTAATCAGGAGTGGGTTCAGAAAAATGGCCTATTTTCAATCGAGTATGCAGCATAAAAGAGAAAGTAATTTATTTCCATTTTATTGACTATTCCATTATTTAAAATAAAGCTTAACAAAAGTAAAGTAAAATGGAATAAAATAAAGCTTAGCCTTTTAAAATTACAATTTTCTGGCACGTCTCTTAAAACGTATGAGAATAGAAATTGATGACATCCTCCTGGCTGGCTCGAGCATGGCTCAGTTTGCGGTGACACAGCTAGACCTGAATTGCGTGGGTCACAGGGGCACAGTTCTCCACTGAGCTGTTTTGCACCGGAAATCGTTGGTAAATGCAGGCCACTTTACCTGAAACTCTTTGTGTGCTTCGGGAAGCTACGGGAGTGTCATGTTCCGTTTCTCCTCTTGTCACTCCAGTTGCTATGGCACAATTTCTTCTCTGAACGGAGAACCGGAGCAGGGTGTCGCTGTGGAAGCGGTGGGACAGCGTGACTGCGCTATTTATGGAGAGGACACCGTGACAGACGAAGACGGGAAATTCAGATTGCGCGGATTGTTGGTGAGACTCGGAACACGTTTCATTACAGGGTTTTTCATACTGTGTTCAGAGGTGTCTTGTGGTGCCCCCAACACTGCTAGGAATGGGCCGGGCGCGAGGGCTGGGGAAGGCGGTAAGGTTCTAGAACCCTCCCAATTTCTTTCTTAACTGACACATCCTACCTTTTGTTTAGCTGACACGTTGGGTTGGGGTTTTGCGGCAAAATAAAGTTGATAGCCTGTGGGCTTGCTGCAACTTGTGCCTCACACTGGGTGGTTATAGCTCAGGCCTGGGCTCTCAAACCAAAGGCCCATGGGGCCAGAAGAGCAGTGCCAGCGGCTGGGGAGTCTGGGTGCTCGGCAGGGAGTGGTGAGGACTGCGGCGACCTGCGGAGGAGTGTGGCCCATGTAGGGGGGCGACAGACCTAGGGTGGCCACGGTGTTCCAATTTTTAAAAGAGGAGTCAGCAGTGCAGATTTCCATCTCCTGATTTTTAGTTGTTAACAACTAATTTTTAAATAAAATCGTAAACTTCTTTGTGTGGGCCAAACATTCAACTTATTTGCCTTTTTGGATGCAAATAACATTAGGTTATAACATTTGGTTTAGGATTTATGGTGCTTTTTTCCTCAGTTTTTATTTGTACATTCATTCATTTGCTCATTAATCAGACACTCAGTGTGCACTGAAACGGTCAGAGAGAGTGAGTGTGGGGTGGATGGCACCCACTGGACGGGGCCACTTGGATTTGGGGTTGGGTCCCCAGCCTTTCAGGTTCACAAATGGCATATTCTTAGTTGACCGCAGAGACAGTCGTGCATCTCTTGGCAGTAGACTGCTTTTTGCCCAAATCACATGAGCAGAGATGCACATCAGTGCACCATTTTATTGAGATACGCGGGGATGACACTGTTTTTTCCAAAAGATGAGAATACTCATGTTTTGTGTCCAGGACACCCCCAGTCTCAGATGTTGGGGTACCTGGAATGCAGGTCGGAAGGTTGCCTGGTGAGCCAGGAGCAGTCAGGCTGAAGGAGGAGGATGGACTTGGGGTCTGGTCCAGCTGGCTGCACACACTCCCCTCTGTGGAGTGTTCTCATCAGAGTCATCCACATGACCGATGCTCCCTCCGCGCTGTCCTCTGCCCTGTGGGAGCCCTGCCCATGCTGCTGCGCCCTGCTGTCCCCAGGCCCGCTTTCCTGCCTTGAGGCAGTGCTTGCACAGGGAACAGGAGGAGCGGCTGGCAGCCTGGGTGTTCTGCCTTGTGCTGGCTGCAGCCGGGGCCCAGGGACATGCGACAGGTCGTTAGCACCAGCCTCACTGTGTCACGCGTTTAGTGTAAGCCCAGCCTTTGCAATTTTGTCCTTCGCTGGCCACACAAACGCTTTCCTGCTCCACTCTTTCTGAGTTGGAACCCTGCTTCTGCCATGTCTTAGCTGGATGAGTTCAGGCAAGTTTTTTATCCTTTCTGTATCTGTCTGGTCATCTGTAAAATGAGGATGAGCATGATGTCTGCCTTACGTAATGGCTTGAGTATTCAGTGAGTGAAAACACGTGTGACAAACAGAGTGGCGCCTGGCACATCAGCTCAGTAAATGGTCAAAAAGGAAGAGCAGCGCCCTCCCGAGGTGGCCCTCACTGGAACCGTGAGCCTGGGGCTTTCGTCTGCAGCTTTCCTACCCTGAGGTGGCGACAGCAGGAGAAGGGGCCTGGGAGGTGCCGCTCTAGTTCTGTCTTAGGGGAGCCCCCTCACCCCGGCCCACCTCCGTGCTCTTGGCTTACCTCGCTGTCACGGTTGCAGGAAGGCCAGTTCTGCGTCACCTCCCGTGTGCCCCGCCACCAGTGTCTTGCTGGCCCAGGCATGTTTTTCTAAACTCACCACTGTAACATTTTATTTAATTAAACTGAATATAGTTTTCTCCGCCACCTCAGCTGATTTCCATTTGTACTGATGCTCCCAACACCCGCCTCCTCCTTCTAACAGGTGTTAATTCATTAACACTTTCAGGATTTTTTTAGGATCACCTCCTTGTGGCAAGCCACAGGTTCTGGAGGAATAGTGTTAGTCGCTTCTCATCCGGGGTTTGGGATGTGAGTTTGCCAGTCTCCAGAGGACCGTAGGCTGGTGACCCCTTGTCGAAGATTTCCTAAGGATTTGGATCCCGGGTGGGATCCATTTGTTCATCTGAGCTTTCTGGGCAGTGTGCTTGTCTGGGCAGGTTGGGTGAGAAGCTGCACCACCAGGTGCTGTTGCCAAGGGATGCACTCGGCCACGACAGAGCTCGGGCCAATGAAGAGGGGAGCGGCTGCCCGGTGGGCTCCTGCCTGGTCCAGGCACCTGGGCCAGTGGGCAGTGCCACTTCCCAGCTTCTGCAGTCTTGTCTCCTTTTCTTCATGTATCGCCCCGAACCCAATGCTGCCAATCCTAACTGAGCTATAAAGTGAATTAATATGTCCATTGGTGATCATAAATTAGATCCTTTTTAAAAAAAATAATAACTTCTTTGCATTCGTAAAGGTACCATGTGCTCATTATAAAGTAGTTGAAGCAACATGTCCAAAAAGATAAAACTTTCGAAAGAGGGAAAAACTACCACCTGGAATTGCCCCGTTTAATGCAGAGTGAATGCCATTTCTGAGGCTGCTCTGTCTGCAATGGACACGATCACAGTGCACATTATCTTAGGAGACCAGACCTGTATTATCCGTGCTCGTTTAAAAATAAACGGTCACATTCTTAGAGTTCTCCCCTCTCGGGTGCATATGGACACCTATGAACCCAGCTGTGCTGCTGGTGATCGGAAATTGGTTGTTTTAAAAGTTTTGTTTTGTTTTGTTTTGTTTTTAAAAAACCCAGCCTAGTATAAGTGATCTATCATCCTTTGGAGCAAGATACAGATATTTTCTTTTAATAAGTATGTAAAAAAAATAATCCAGAAATTTGCAAACTGAGTTTATTTATAGTAAAGCCTTACTTTTAATCTGAATTATGGTTTGATTTTGTCTTCTAGAGATTCTCCTTTGAACTCATACCTCTCTATCAGAGCTGCCACTAGCCAATACAGCAGTATGAAAAACAAACCAAAAACCTCATTCCTTCGAGGAAATTTACTTCCATCTCTTGGAAAATTGTCATCACGTGCTGGCTTTCTTAAAAGAAAATACTGTTGTCTGCCAGAAATTATTTGAGTTAATATATGTACATTCTCCATGTGTACAACGTCAAAAGAAAAGTTTTATAGTGGTGACTTTTTTGGCAAACATGACATATGCCTGTAAATTAGAGTAATAGAAAAAAAAATTTAAAGAAGAAAATTTTTTTAAAAAAGGAAAAAACCTGAAATCTCGCTTCCCGGAAATAAAATCCGTGATAAGCATTCGGGAGTGTCATTCCAGGTATCATTCGATGCACATATACAGAGAGAGGGGAGGGGTGGACAGCAAAGAAAGAAGAATTGTATCAGAATAAGAGCACATCATGCTTGGAATAAGGAACCGCATTTAGTTTTCCTTGGGTAGAAGAAAGTGAATTGGGATCAGAGGAATCGCAGAATGTCAGATAAATGTTTCTTCATCAGAGTGCTTTTTAAAGGAACTCTCCAGAATGTTGATGGGCCCTGCCGACTGGGGACTAAGGTGGGGCAGCAAAGTTCCCATCCTGGTCAGGGCCTGCGGTCAGAAGAGGCTCAGATCAGGTTGCGTGTGGCGAGTCTTTCTCTGGAGAAGTGACACCTGCGTTTGTTTGCAGCCGGGCTGTGTGTACCACGTTCAGCTCAAGGCGGAAGGCAACGATCACATCGAACGGGCCCTCCCCCACCACCGGCTGGTTGTGGTAAGGCATGAAATGCCCCAGCGGATCGGGGTGCGATTGCGTCCCTGATCAGAGTCCTTTGGTGCTCCTCTCGCTGACGGCTTTACATCTGTTTTGGGGGGATCTTCAAATCCTAACTAAGAGTCCTCTTAGAACAGTGCCATCTTCCCAAGCAGCATCTCAAGTGGGGTTTTTAATGAACAGCGCGGCTGTCTTGCATCCAGAGAAGGTGTTTGAACTGTCATTTCCCCACTTCCCCCGCAAGCTCCGATCATCATTCGGCAAGTGCAGGATCTTAAGGCACAAGTAGCATCTCCAGTCAAGGGAGTGTGATAAAGTAAACATGGACTTAATGCTATTTCCCCATGTTCATTCACATTGTTTTTCCCATTTGGTGGGCGGAGTCTTGAAATTTCAGAGAATGTCTTAGCTAATTGATCCCTAAAGAGGCAGCCCTCCAGGTCACAGGAAGTGACTGGGAATCATTTAAAGTGAAGCTTTTCTCCAAGGAATAACTCTCACTTGCTACACTGGGGGGCTTGGGTGGGACAAAAGGGACTGCCTCTTGGCGGCCTTATTAGGTGGCATTAAGTTAGGGAGGGAGATGGTGAACCATTCAGGACTATTTGGCCTAGCAAGTGGGTTTTCCTGACATCTTCATGGCATCTGGCATTTTAGATGGCCGTGATGGCTACATTTTACAATTTTATATTTCCTTGCTGGGGTGACTTAGGCCAGGATCACAAGCAGTCGTGTGGACTGCAGCCTGGCAGGTATGAAGGAGTGACAGACAGGAGAGCACACGCTCACCCAGATGGGGTGGACGTGGCTCAGCTCCTGCTGATCGTGGCCAAGCGAAAACATCTTCCTCTTTTTTCAAGGGAAGCTGGAAAGTCTGGCTTTTTTTGAATATGAAAAGTTTTTAAATGGTGCCAAGTAATTAAAACTAAGAAAATAAATGCTGTACTTGTCAGAATGTCTGTGGGCCAGGGGTAGCCCGTCTACTCACTGTCAGTTTATGACCTTGGACTTGGGCTACTTCTGTAGCGAACTTGGCTCTCCTAATAGAAAAAGTGAAGTTCATTATGAAACAGCCCTGGGATGTCACAGCTGGAGCAGCAGATCCTCTTCCGGCTTCCTCGGACCAGCATTCCTTCTCTTTCTAGGTCGGGAATAACGACATCGACGATGTAAACATCATAGTTTTCCGGCAGATTAATCAGTTTGATTTAAGTGGCAATGTGATCACTTCCTCCGAGTATCTTCCTACGTTATGGGTAAGGCCAGTTTATTTTTATTTTTATTTTTTTATTTTTAGGTGATGCAACCATTGCTTGACTTCACAGATTGCAAGGACCTTGTCACCTTACAATCTCTTATGTTTTTGTTTTTTACACCTACAGCACCTAGTCTTCCTAGGTGGTCTCCCATCTAAGTACTAAGCAGGCCCGACCTTGCTTAGCTTCCGAGATCAGAGAGGATCAGGCTTGTTCAGGGTGGCATGGCCATAGACAAGGCCAGTTGTTTAAGGCGAAAATAATTGTGTACTTTTCGGCTTTGAGGTGAGTCAGAGCAGGATGTCTGGGCCTGTCTAGCGCTGGCTTCAGAGTCCTATAGGTGGAGATGCTGAGGGTTGAGGTTGAGATTTGAGAAACTTCGATCCCAGCATGTATCTGGGGGAATAATTGCTGACTGCTGGCGAGGAATGCCGTCCAGTTTCAGATCACCATTTTGCTGGCAGTGTATATCTTTGGAAGCATTGTAGTAGAAGCCTAATGAATGATCAGTACGATCTGGAGTCTGAAACAGAAAGACCACTTTAAGGGAGAATGCCTCCTAACTGTTTAAATTCTGTCTGGGGTGGAGGTGGTGGGCAGTGGACCAAAACCCAGACGGTCTGAACTGTCACTTGTCACTGGTGGTTACTCACGTTGTCGCCTTGGGCTGTCACTTCATTCTCATGGACCTCGGTTCCGTCTCTCCCTCTGTAAAACCAGGGAGTTGGACTCAGTGACCTCTTGAGGTCTCTTCAAGCTCTAACAAGACGTCCATGTTAGTGATTAATGCAGAAGTGTTGTACAGTGCCTTGCGACCCTTTGAAAGATGTTAATGAATTGCCACAGGAGTGGAATTTTTAGAGGGACTCAGAATCATAGACTGCAGAGTGTTGGGTTTGGGTGAGAACATGCACTTAGGTTTTAACTCACCTCTGCCCTGCCCTTCAGTTCAGGGGTTGCAAGCATGCTCCCTGTGTGGGCCAGACAGGTAAGCCCAGAGAGTGAGGAGGGCTAGGTGGGTGCAGGGCACACTGGGGAACCCATGTCCCGTACAAGGGGGGGCGGATGGGAGGGGACGGTGCCACTCCGCTCCCTCTGTTTGCTGCCGTGTTGACATTCTGGCCCAGGGTTAACATCACTTCCCAATTTTCCAGAGAATCCGGCAGTTAGGGTTTTTCGAAGTCACCTGATTTTTAAATGTAGGCAGTGAATTCACATTTACTTAGAACATGTACAGGTTAAAAGAACGCAGATGTGGTCTTTGATGGGACCCATGGGTTTCCGCCTCCAGTATTCCCTGTGACTTTGGTTTTAGGAAAACTCTTCCTGACTTGGGTGTTATGTAGAGTGTGAGCGTGGCCCGGGAGGGGCGGCTCTGGCACTCTGCTGTGGGGGGCCAGGCTGGAACTCCCAGTGTTAGCACCAGTTAGCACCATCGTGCCCGTCACATACAGCGTGAGAACGGCCAATAGCCCTAGGCCGGAGAGAAAGAAGGGCCAGAGACAAGCACTAAACTGCTTCTGGAAGCAGCCTGAGAACCAAAGGCCAAATGGGAACACGTTTCAAGTTCAGTGAATGCTTGTGGAGTTAAGATTACAGCCTATGGAGAGGCAGTGCCAGGGGAGTGAGACCCTCAGTGACCTGGGTTGAGTCCCAGGCTGCACCATGTGTAAATTAGGTGACCTTAGGTGACACAGGTTCTCTGAGTGATAATAGTAATAGCCAGGATCGGTGACGACATATCTAAGGCACTGGTTGCATGCCTGGCATACTACAGATGTGTCAGAAGCTGTTCTTTTTAACATTATTACCATTTTGAGTATTAACGTAAGTCGTCGGAATCTGTCACGTCTTGCACTTCCGGAGTCGTGGAAGGTTGAGGACTGCGTTACGCGTGGCCTGTCGGGGGACGGTTTCTCTCTCACATGTCCGTGCTTCCACGACCCTTTCCCCGGGAGATCACCTGTCCTGAGGATGTCTGAGTTGGGAGGCTTATCGTGTTTCGGTTCGCAAGGCCGTCCTGCTTTGTTTTGCTCTCCAGGTAAAGCTCTACAAGAGCGAAAACCTCGACAACCCAGTTCAGACGGTGTCTCTCGGCCAGTCCCTCTTCTTCCACTTCCCGCCGCTGCTCAGAGACGGCCAGGTACCGGCCACGCGCCGCTCTCGTTTCCGTCTTCGTTTCAGCTCCACTCTTCCGTTTGAGGAAGCACAGTCCTCTCGTTTTCTCCCTGAATCCCACTCTTTAGAAGTGAGATTCAGGGAGAAAACGAGAGGACTGTGCTTCTCGTGTTTCATAAACTTTCTTTAGAAGTGGTCGACGTCGTCCTCTCTGAATCAAAGGAGGTTGGATTCAGTTAGTGATGATTTTTTTCTTAATCAATGTTTTTCCATTTACAAAAATAATACACATTCATGGCAGGAGACTCAGGGAAGAGAATCAGACACAACCCCATCATCCAGACGTGACCACTGTTGAGACGTCGATAGGTACCTTTTGGTCTTTTTTCAGTGTGTGCACACGTATTTGTATAAGTATAAATATACAGATATGTACATGTGAGCAAGTCAAAGCTGGGACTGTGTCGTACATTATTTTGTGAGGCATGCTTTTCAGTGAAGACCGTGTCACAAATCTTTTGCCCATCATCAAATTATCTGTAACATGATTTTTAATGTTTGCACAATAGTCCATAACATTGGAAACACCGTAATTGATTTAACCAGATCCCTAATGTCAGACATCATTTACTGATTATAGAATGTTTATTATCGATTCGAATTGAACAGAGCAATGTTGTAATTGGCCTGGTGGGAGCGACCTTTGCAAAGAATTCTATTCCTCTCTGGAGGACTTAGCCTGGGGGTGTCAGGAGTGGGCCTGTTTTGTGACGTTCCCTCTCCCGGCTTCTCACCACCACAGGGATGATACGCTATGTCCTTTCTAGGCGTGACATGGCTATACAGAAATGAAATAGGTTGTGATGGGATTTGGGGGTTCCTCCCCATTTCTGCAGATGCTCTCTGACATACATACTTTAGGCAGTTTGGGCTCTAGGGTCAGACCTCACCTGGGTTCTAAGCCTGCTCGGCACCTTGTTTGCTTAGTGACCCTGGGCAAGTCACTCTCAAATTCTTCAGGCCTCGCACTCCCATCTGTAAGTCTGGGTGGTCACCCCAGTCTTGTCTGTGGCTGAGAGCAGAGCAGGTGTTGACCTGGCACAGGGGCTCAGCACTCAGGGCTGTGACCGTCACTGAGACCTTTCCAGAGATGCTGTGTTCTTACAGTGCACCAGTTAATGAGCCACTGAAGTGTCGTCCTTGCAAAGTCACCCTCGTTTTGGATTGCGAACCGTCTTCCCCAGTTTGATCATGTACCTCCCTCATCCATATTGGCTCGTTAGAACTTCTCGTGTTTCATAAAGCTAGGTCCTCAAAGGGCCATAATTGTCATAGTTGAACATGCTCATAAAAAGTGCCACAGGCCTTGTAAGCTATACCAGAAGACACAGTCTCAGGGACATTGGGGACACACTGCTGTCACTGACAGAATAGCCCACTGAGGTTTATTACTCTGTAGTTAGCGACTTTGGTTTAGATGTGTAAACTTGGGGATTTCATTTGAAACGTAAAGTCCTTTACATCACAGCCACACGTGAGGTTTTAGTTTTCGTTTGCTTTGCCCAGACTGCCCTTTATGAAACGACTTCTTGCTTGCGCACAGAATTACGTCGTGCTTCTGGACTCCACGCTCCCCAGGTCCCAGTATGACTACGTTTTGCCTCAAGTTTCTTTCACTGCAGTGGGCTACCATAAGCACATCACCTTGATTTTTAATCCCACGGTAAGGAAAACCCCATGGGGCTGGCGGGAGAAGGCAGATTCATACACCCTGTGCCCGAGGTTTGGGTAGAGGGAGGTCGGCTGTTTAAAGGGGCCTCAGTGTGGGCCCTGTAGCATCCCGGGTCCTGCATCCTAGATTTCCCCAGGTGCGTTTCTACTTGTCCTAGCCTGATGCCTTCGTGCCTTTGAGGAAGAAACTGGCGATGAGGGGGGTGGAATTGTTCAGGCCAGTGGCTCAGGTGTGATTTTTGGGGAGGAAGGTTACCACTTGGCCACTGCGTCGTGATTGGTGGCATTGTGGTCCTCCAGGAGGCACATGATGCCTGATCCGCCGAAACTCCTAGAGCTAGCTGCCAATTTACAGGACATATATAGAGGACGCAGCAGCATGTAATGGATACCACAAAATAAAGATTGTGGGAAACTGCAGATCAGCAATCTGGAACCTGATTTATATGACAGATTGTAAGAGAAAAAAATATCGTACGGACGATACCTGTGGATTAAAAGAAATTTACTCAGTTTATCAGCTAGTTGCCATGTGTGGATCTCGTATGAGACATACTAAAAAAAACCAGGCATGTGGCCTGTGTTCTGATTGGCCCAGGTGAAAGGTGAGGGCTTTTTTGGAAGAAAATGTGAATGGCCACTGGGGTACAAGTAGCAGTTACTACGTCTCGCAAGGCGTAATCTTGGCGACTAGCACATTTGTCACGATGTGCCTGAGCCTAGGACAATGCACATCTGGAACTCATTGAATGAGGCTCTTTGCTTCTCGACCACAGGATCTCCCTGCTCTCCACAGTGCTTAGGGTCCTCGGTTTAGACGGTGGACATTCAGGGGGCGAGGAACACCTTGTGGTGGCCGCTGTTTCTGAGTGTCAGAGCAGGAAATGAGTTTGGATAGCAGAGGGCGCATCTGAAAATCTGTCTGAGTTGCCTTGGTTCCTTGCTTTGGAGAGGGAGCGTTTGGGTCGCATGGGGTCGTCTGGTGTCTGGGGTAGCCAGTCTGGAAGGCTGGGGGGTCACGGCTGTGTAATAGTGGGTGGCAGACAAGTGACGGTGCTCTTGGTGTTTGCAGAGGAAACTGCCTGAGCAAGACATCGCGCAGGGTTCCTACATCGCCTTGCCTCTGACGCTGCTTGTCCTGCTGGCTGGCTACAACCACGATAAGGTAGGGACTCCAGGAATGTCACGTGAAAGGGGATGTGTCAGCGAGTGACCCCTCGCAGCTGTGAAGTGACAGAAGAATATCCAGCGTCATGGAAACAACAACATTTTAGGGTTGGGAGGGACCGTGAAAGCCCCGAGTGCAGCCCCTGCCGTCCTGTCACGGCCATAAATATCGCGTAGCATCTCTCCTGACCCGTAAATCTCGGTTACTCCCAGGCAGCGGTCCCCAGCCTTTCTGGCAGCAGGGACCGGTGCTCCTGTGAGAATCTTAATGCCTGATGGTCTGAGGCGGAGCTGAGGCGGTGATGCTGGCACTGGGGAGCGGCTGCAAATACAGATGAAGCTTCACTCGCTTGCCCACTGCTCACCTGCCATGCGGCCCGGTTCCTAACAGGCCATGGACTGGTACTGATCCGCGGCCCGGGGGTTAGGGACCCCTGCTCCCAGGGATGAGTTGCTCACAGAGAGAGCCAGCCTGTCTCTGCTGAGTTCCTCGTGCGAGGCTGCCTCACTTGGAGCTGAGGCCCTCCCATTAGCACGTGGTGGCGACCGGGCCTGAGGAAGGAGGTGAGCTGATGGGGGGGCTCCGGTGTCCATCTGGGCAGAAGTCTCCCGGCCTCCCTCTCCTTCTCACCTTCTGCCTTTCTTTCCAGCTCATTCCCTTGCTGTTGCAGTTGACAAGTCGACTGCAGGGCGTCCGGGCTCTTGGCCAGACAGCGTCCGACAACAGCGGCCCAGAAGATGTGAAGAGACAAGCCAAGAAACAGAAGACAAGGCGGACGTGAGGAGGAGGGGCGGTGAAATCCCACTGGGACAGGCCACAGCTTGGTGCCCCTTGCCCCTGCACCTGTGTGGGCGTAGCCACCGGCACCTGTCGTCCCCCATACCCGGCCCTCTGGTGCAATGCGACGAATAGACCCTCCTGTCACTCTGCTGAGCACAATTTATTGTCTGAGTTGAAGATAATTTATTATTATTATTATTATTTTTGTCAAAGAGGTATTTAAGCCGTGCCGATGGCGTGAGAATGTAATCCTTACTCTTCAGCATTCATCTGAGAGAGGAATTCTAGCAAGTGTGAGTTTGGGGCCTCTCGTGAAATACCTGTTGGAGTCACGTTCTCCCTTGTCCCTTTGCATCCAAGGGCCCTGCTGGAGACGGCACAATGTGTGTCTGCTGCCAGGAGGGTGTGTTAGGTAAAATCAATAAAGTTACCCGTTCGTATGTGTTGTAGCTCCTCTCACATGTATTCCTTGGACGACAGTGACATAATGCCAGGCTCACAGACTGAGATGCCCAGAGGGGGGCACGCAGGTCCTGAGTGAAGGGCTGGGACGAAAAAGTCCTCAGCAAAGACTGATACACAGCAGCTGTTTGTTGGCTTCCATGGTAGAGGAACGGGGGATGGGGGGTGCTCGTGGCAAAACAAAACGTCCCCACCCTATCCTCAGGAGCCGGTTTCTCTAGCTCACTGGGACAGCAGGAGTGCACGCTCATGTTTCTGGAGAAGCCAGAAAGATAGCATTTTATGCGAAATCTTCCAAGTTTTAAACATTAGCAACATTCAATTTTTTAAAAACCTCACGTTTTTGGCCATACAAAACATGTGTTTCAGATGGGTAAGGCTTGAAGGCCACTGGTTTGCGCGAGGGATCCTCAGAAATTCACAGCATTTGAACGGTGTTAAGTCCTTTTCTATAGGGAGCAAGTTATCATCAGTTATGTCGTGTCGAAGGAGGGGACACATGCATCCAGCATCTGTTGAGCACCACAGAGGATAGGCACTGGGGACGTGTATGAAGGGGGATAGAGTAGACGACTCTTGTTCCTGGTATCCCCATGCTTGGCACGTACGTAGTGGGCATTCTGTAAGCAGCGAGTAGTGCATGAACAGAAAGTCACACCGTGTCTGCTTCCACGGAGTGCATACCCCATTGTTGGGCAGAAGACCAGCCAGTACGCGGACAAGGGCAGTGCAGAGAGCTGAGAGCCTCCTGGCGGAGGAAGCTCAAGTGGCTGTGGGGGCACTGAGCAGAGGTGCATTCCCACCGGAGGGCTTAGGGAAGCTTCCTGGATGTGACGTTCACGCCAAGCCTGGAAGGGTACTGAATGGAGAGAGGAAAAATAGGGCAGGAGGTCGTGCTGGGGGTGACACCAGTGCAGAAGGCGAGCTTGAGGGTCTCTGGCTCTCGGTGGCCACATGAAGGCTTGCTGTGTCCATCTAGTGGCTGCTGGGCTGTTTGCCATTTCACTGGTGTGCTTTTTTACCATGGAAGGAAGTAAACTCTTGGAGATCTGGGACACATGAGATACATAATCCATTTTTGTGGAATGTTTTCTTACGGTTCTTCAAGTGGACACGCAATAACATCCCTTTTAAATGTTAATGGGGCTTTTTATTGACAGGTGTAAAGGTTAAGAGCTTGTGAAAGATACAACTAAATGTCAGGGCGATCTATCCAGTTCCAGAGGCTGCCATTAAGTGGCAGTGTTCCCCCTTTGCTGGCTCCAGGTCACCTTTGCTGGGACTTGGGCTCTGTTCCTGGAAGAAAGCTGCATGTTTCTCGTCCGTTTGGAAGTCGGGCCTGCTCTGTTGTGTCACTTGCTTTGTTTTCTGGCAGTCTCAGGACAAGTCTGATCCCCCTGCGAGGTCTCAGTGTTAATGGCGTTCAGGACTTTGATTGGGGCAAAAGTTACATGACAGATATTTTTTTCCCCTGAGAAAAATTTTAAAATGTCTAAAATACTTTTCAAAGAACTCTCGTTAACTTGCGCATTTTTGCTTATTAAAGGGACCGTAAACTCTCAACGCAGACACCCGTACAGATCTTTACGGAAGCGTCTCTCTAAGGTGCTGGCTTTACCTTAGTCGTCTCTTCTGGGTTTTCGAGTTTTGAATTTTATCAACCAACCAGCAAGGATTGTCGGAGGTGATGGGAGGGGGCTGGTTGCAGGTGGGCGCGAGCATGTGCGCATGTGTGTGCAGGTGGGCGGGGCCGGCGGCTGCAAGAGAAGGGAAGAGGCAGTGCCCGTGCTTAACTCTAACGGTGTAATTGTGAGGAGAGAAGGTTCATGAAATCAGGCCTAAGTGAGTGGTTGCCCTCCTGAGTGCGGGCATAATGCCCAGCCCTCTCGTGCACGAGCTGTCAGACCGTCATGACCTTATGAGGTGCATGTCCCTTCAGTCCCATTTGATAGTGAGGAAACTGAGATGTAAAGATCTCGCAGTCACTAAGTGGCAGAGCTGGGATTTGAACCCAGGTCCTAAGCCTATCAGGGCAGATGGAATGTGGCAGATAGAAGTGAGGACGTGTGACCTCTCAGGCTAAGTCGCAGAAGGCGTTGCACTTCCCACTTTGGCTCGGGGAGGAGGGGGTGGGCAGCTGCCTGTAGTGAGGATGCTCGGGCAGTCCTGCGGAGCTGAGGCCTGTGCCAATAGCCTGCTGGCCCCAGTCCAGCCTCTGGATGACTGCAGCCCCAGCTGCCCCGGACTGCCACCCTTTCAGAGACGGCAAGTGAGTACTCCCCAGCTGTGCTCTTCCCGAACTCCTAACCCGCAGAATCTGTGAATATAGTATGTGGTTGTGTTAGGCCTCTGCGGTTTGGGGTAACTTGTTATCTAACGTTAGGTAACTGGAACAGTTATCCGTAAGTGTCTGTTACGTGAATGGACAGGCTGCGAGCCTCCCGGCAAAGTGGTGCGTGTCTACTCGTGTGTTAGTCAAGGCTCTTTTAGCTCGACTAATAGAAACTCAACTCCAACTAGCTTAAGCAAAACAGGGCATTTCGCCGATGACATAATTGAGCAATCGAAGGCCTGGCTGTATCCAGGGCTGGGTCCAGGCTCCGTCTCAGTCTCCTGGCTCTGCTTCCCTTTGTGTGTTGGCCTTGTTCTTTCCTCCTTCGAGGCCCTACGCCAGCTCTCCGGGATCAGCTCTGAAAGACCGCTTTGCTGGAAACAGCAAAATGTTACATGACAGACATGTAAACCAGGCCCAGGGCTGTTTGCTCAGTCACTGCTCTGCCTGAGGCAGGGGCAGGGACGGGGCAGACGTTGGGCACACATCCACAAAAGTGGAGATGATGATAGGTAACTGGGAGCAGATTTTCAGGGACACTGGCTTTTGGCTTTTACCGGTTTATTCTGCTTCTGTCGCCTGCAGCATCGGGCCTCACACCATCCCAGTTTGCAGGCCCAGCCAATGGAGGGCTTCGATCTCACAGCATCATGTGTCAGGCCTGGGGAGGGTGGTGGGCGCGCTGCAGTCTCTGGGGCCTGGCCAGACCCAAGCCACCCTATGTCTGTGCCGTGGGTAGCTCCTGTGACCTGGATGCTGCATTTTCTAAGGAACTAGTGGTCCTGGGTGGGCAAAACCAATAGAAGTCAGCTCCACTTCCCATAAAACTTGACAAGGCCTGCTCAGTGTCACCCACCACTTCTGGCTTTTACTTTCCATTAGCAAAATGACCATGATATTATCATGACATGCCTAGAGGGGGAAAGAGACTCACGTTCCTGTGGGCCTACTGTGTGCTAGGGCCAGGAGGCTCCTTTCCAGGAAGGTACGATATAACCCTCTTCCTGTCCCCTTCTCCGTTGGAGCAAGTGTTTATGCTTCATGATGCAGTGGTGGGATTGTGGTTAGATCACGAATATTGTGACTACACCACTTCTGCCGTGCCGTACGCCTGGGGTTCAGGATGCCACCAATTTACACGTCCTTTTGGACGAGTGAATTTTTTCACTGTTCCACTCTGTGGATGAAGCAGCAGCCCATCTCGCAGCTGCTTTTTGGAATTTGAGGATTTTGTGAAATAGATGACTGCATTGGAACAAGTAGTCCCCAAATCTGTGCAGAGTCGATGCCTCCAGAGACTGATGGCATTCCCTCCCTGTCTAGTCTCTGCAGGGGAGGCAGCTGGCAAGAGGGAGGGAGCAGACAGCTGCGGCATTTTCATCCTGTTACTGTTTTCTGAGCCGAGCGGGAGAGGTGGCAAACAGCTGCTGAGCCATCAGACTCGGGGCGGGCCGCTCTTCCCTCTTTGCATGGGCTGAGGTGGGCAGGAGGATGGAAAAAGAACATTTTGCTGCCTACTAAAAATACTGCTTCCCTCTCAGTTTCAAGAATGCCTCACCTAAGTGATGATTGATACTCAGTTATGATGGCAAAGAACTGTTCACATATGAAGACTAAGACTTGAATTGGTTGTGTACAGGGTTAGCAAACTGTGGCCCTCGGGCCAATCTCTTCTGCCACCTGTTTTTATAAATAAAGTGTCATGGGAACACAGCCACGCCCATTTGTTTACAGATCGTCCATGCCTACTTTCGCCCTGCGGTGGCAGTGGTGAGTAGTTGTGTAAAAACTATATGACCTACGAAGCTTACAATATTTACTCTCTGGCCCGTTCTAGAAGAAATTTGCTGGCAACTAGTCTAGTAGGTGCTTTGTTAAAGTTTGATCTTTGCAGGGAGTCATTCATTCACTCAACAAGTATTAACCGAGCATCTGGCCTTTGCCAGGCACTGCTCTGCGGACTGAGCGGTGAGGACACAGCCAAGCCTCGACTCTCCTGACGCGTAGCGCTGATGGGAGAGAGGGCAGCAGACAAGTAAATGAGAACTTCTTGGATACTCAATAAGTGTTTAAAAAAAAAAAAAAATGAACAAGGCAATGTGGCAGGGAAGGCCACTCTGAGGAGGTGACATTTGAGCCGGTTATGCAAAGGTTTGGAATAAGAGCTGCCAGGTGGAGGGGACAGTGACTGCGTAGGTTTCTTGAGTCTGAGGAACAGCAAAGAGGCCAAGCAAGCTCTGCGGGGGACAGTTCAACCTTCAGAGGATGGCCTCCAAGGAGACAGACAGGACGTGGCCCATGAGGTGGGGGAGATAAGGGCATAAGTTGAGCGGTTATCACAGAGATCGTATGGCTTACAAAATATTTACTAGCTTGCCCTTTACAGAAAAAGTTTGCCGACCCCTGGATTGGGGACGCAAGTTCTGTCATCATCCTTAGCAGGAAGGGCGAGAAATCTCATTTTGGGACAAGTCGGGCTTTTGACAACAGAGCACACAGCTCGCTTCTTTGGGACTGAAATGGATCATTAATATTGAATGTTTATGACCTAATTGCATCCGAGGATTTGTTTTAATTGCTATCGCCTCTCGTAGCGCGGGTCAGGGCTGCATGTCTTCATCGGCTTTCCGAGACTTCAGAGCATATTGATTCTGTGAAACGTACATTTCTCTGAAAAGAGCCTCTCCCGACATGACAGGGGATCACGCTTTGCTTGTTTCCTGTCCCTTTCATTCCCCTCTGAACATGATGAAATCGTGATCCCAGCATCACCGAGGGACCCTCGTGTCTCTTGGAAGAAGGGTTTCTTTTGCTTGTTTTCTTTTTTGATCTTTTTCAAGCCAGTGAGACAGAGTGGAAAAATTTTCCTGGCTCTGGAGCCAGAAAGGTCTGAGTGCAGGCCCTGCCTCTGTTATTTACTGGACCGTGGGACTTTAGGAGAACTGTTTAATGTCCCCGAACCCTAGGCTGTTTGCAGCGAAATGGAGATAATGGTGGCATTACAGGCAGTTGCGAGGGTCCCGTGAAATGATGCTTACGGAGCAACAGCTGCAGGGTTCGATTCATAGCATAATCTCTTGGCAGAAGTGGGGCCGACATTCAGCTGATCCCCACTGGTGTGGCTGTGCCCGTATTTTACAGCTAGCCATGGGGTTGATCACAGTGTTGTTCTGATTGGTCAGGGCCCATGCCATGACAAATGTTCAGTATTTTGAAAGCTGTCAACATGGGTAGAGGTGATTTCTCCCTTTCCTTCCTTTGGTCTGCAGTGATGCAGACACTGCCAGGGTCCTACCTGGATCGCCTTTACCTGGCCAGCGCCCCTTTCTGCTGCTGCTGTGAGTGCTGGCTGCCGAGAGCTCATAGCTGTCCCCTTCTCTGGAGAATGGCCCTCTCCAGATGGGAGCCGCCTGACCCGGGAGAGGGCGCCGTGGCCCGATGACTGATTCAGCAGTAGGAATTGCCGGCCCCTGCCTTGCAGGGGTACATGCAGTCTGGGTTCCAGCGTTCCCGTGGACTCAGGCTAAGGCCGGATGCTGGAGACCACATTCTCACTCGGCTCTCCGCCCTGCTTCCTGTGGCTCTCACTTCCCTTCTCCCGAGAGCCGTCCCTTAGGACCCCTCAGACCCCCCATTCTGTCTCTGGCTGTGCTTCTAGGAAACCTGGCCGTCTCTGTCCTGCTGGTATAGCTCTAGCGCTCTCTGCGGTTGCCGGGACAGTGATGGATCCTTGGGGAGCCAGCGGGGAAGGGTTTGGGGGGACCATGTGCATGAGGCAGGTTTGGTGGGATCTGTAGGCAGGGACCTTGTGGGGGATGCAACTCAAGGGTGTTGTCGAGTATCTTTATCCCCCTGACACGTGCAAAAAATGTGGGCTCAGACTCCAGGGTTCGCTCCGTGCCACACTGTGGCCCACTGTTATGTTGTCAGCAGCAGGTGTTGAGTTTGGAAGGAGAGTATGTGCGTGTATGAAGTGTGAATGCAGTTCTCTGTGTATGCATGCATTTGTGCTATGTGTGTGTGTGTGTGTGTGTGAGAGAGAGAGAGAGAGATTGAGCTTGGAGCCCTGCTCATTACCCCTGCCTGGCATGGCGCTACCCACCTGCTGCTCTGGACCCCTCGAGTGATGGCCATCTGGCACAGGAGGAGGGCACTGCAAGGCCTCGTTCATCAGGACTCTGAACCATCCCTACCATATTGGGCCTTCTGGCCTCTTGGGCATGACTTAGCCTTTGCTGGCTTTGAGGGCCTTCCAGAGATGCCATCTAGAAATGTTTTCAACCTGGGCACACTAACCACTGCCTGCTTATCTGTGACTTCTCTGTCCAGGAAGACAGGGTAGCCTGACCTGAGTGGGCACCAGGGATGGGGCCATGACTTGGGAAAGGCTGCTTTTTCGGCGGTCTTTCTGGTTTCGGGACCTGGTTCTGCCACTCAGGTGCAGAGGACATCTGGCCAGTGACTGCCCACTGGCTCTGTCCTAAGCCTGCCTGGGGGTGAGCTGGCCTTTCCCTGGGTTTGCCCAGGCTGGACCATCTCTGCCTGGGTGATGGGTTGAGAGAGACATTAATGCTTGGAGCAGTGTTGAATTGGTTTGCAGTCTTGTTTGCGAGGGTTAAAAACCCAGCTCGAGCTAGCTTGGGCACGTGTCTCCAGAATCCAAGGAATGGCGGGATGCAGCTGGCTTCGGAGACACTTGGTACCGTTGGCCACGCCCCCTTCTTCATCTTAGGTACAATACTAAGGCCTTTTTAATTTTCTCATTTGATTCTCAAAACAAACTGATGAAGAAACTGAGGCTCAGAGCAGTTAAGTACTGACATCACGCAGTAAGTGGTGTCACTGGGACTTGAACTCAAGTGTGTCTGACTCTAAAATGTGAACTCTTAACCACCAGACATTTTATCAGGGAATTAGTTAGGGGCGGCTAACCTGCTCTAACAAATAGGCCCAGACTGAATGGCACATGCATGGCCATTTATTTCTGACTCATGTTACAGTTAAGCGTGGTTCTAGGTGGAACAGGGAGAGATAAGTTTGTATCATGCACAGTCATTTGGAGCACAGGCTCAGAGAGTCTGCCATCTCCAGCACAGGGCTTCCAAGGTCACCTTAGAGATATGGCATGGTGAAGCATGCATGGTAGGATTTGATGGGCCAGAGCAGGGAGTGGCACATCATTTCCATTCCCGTTTTATTCATGGACTCGGGCATGTGGCCCCACCTAGGTGCAAGGACTGCTGGGAAGTATGGCTGTTTGTATGTCCAGGAGGAAGGAAGGTCCAAATCCGATGAGCAGCCAGCAGTCTCCATCACACATAGTAGGCATTTGCATTATTTCTTGCTCTTTTCTGGTCCTCGTTCATAAGTAGTTTTCCTACTCGGTGCCATAATATGTATTCTCATTTTTATTTGATTTCTTTCATTGTCATAATCCTTTTTCTGTGTGGCTCCACTGAGTTTTCATAATGATCATGGTTTTTGGCTGTGTACACCAATTGTTGGACAGTTAGCTTGTTACAGTTTTTTTCAGATAATAAAACAGAAAACCCCTTTATGCAAAAAAACACAAAAAACAAAAAAACCTTTGCTACTGTTGAATTTTTTTTTGTTTGTTTTAAATTCTTAGGAGTGGGAATATCAAGTCTATTGAGTGAACATTTTTATGGCTTTTGACACAAAACACCTTATTGCTTTCTAAAGGGTTTGTAGCTACCTACCATTATACTCACGGCGTTACTAGCATTGAGTGCTAGAGTTTTTTCCCAATTTAGTTGTTGGAAAATGGTTCCTTAGTTTATTCTGATAGGCTTTTTCAAGTCTCAAGTCTTTAAAGTAAGAAGTGTTTATGTGTTTATATCTGGTCTAATTCATACCTGCTGTAATTATAGTCTCTTATTTTGTCTTTGGGGATAACAAAATCATTTATTCACTTAATGAAAACATAGAGAGTACCTGTTATGTGCCAGGCAGTGGTCTTGGCTCTGGGCATATAGTGAATCCAGAAAAAAAAAAACAAAACACAAAGTCCTCACTCTCACAGAACTTTATATCCTAGTAGGAAGACAGGCATTGGTCAAGTAAACACGCAAATACACGGCCTCATTTTAGTTAGTGATAAGTGCCAAGAGGAAAACAGAACTGGGTGATAGGATGGGGACTGGTGGCGATTGTAGGTTGTGGGGGGATTCAGGGAAGGCCTTTCTGAGAAGGTGCCATTGAACCCTGAGACTTATGTGAGAAGAAGGAGCCAGGTGTCCAAAGAACTGAGGGAAGAGGATTCCAGATGGAGGGGACATGCAGAGGGCCCAGAGAAGGAATAAGAATGGGAGTGGGGTCAAGGGTCAGGAGCAAACAGGACAGTATGGTGGGAGCACATTGCGTGCGAGAGAGAACAGTAACCGGAAAGACAAGTGAAATAGACAGGGACGAGGTCACGTATGACATCGCCATTTGAGATGTTCTCTAATGTCCCCGGAAGCCACGGAGGGCTTTAAGCAGGGTAGGAAAATGATCCGATTGCCATTTCAGAAAAATGACTGTGGATGCCATGGAGAGAAAGGACTGCAGAGCAGAGACTGGACAACTTCCCGTAAAAGCCCAGATAGCCAATACTTAAGGCCTTACGCACCATACGGTCTCTATGGCAACTACTCAGCTGTGCCCTTGTGCAGGGAAAACAGCTCTAGATGGTACCTACAGGAATGGATGCGGCTTTGTTCCAATAAAACTTTATTGACAAAAAACAGGCGACTGGCTGGATTTGGCCCCAGGGCCATAGTTTGCTGATGTCTGTTATAGGGGATTAAGAGCTCAGACAGAGTGATCAGCTGGGAGGTCACTGGGTTAATCTAAAGGAGACAGGAATGGTGGCTTGGACCAGGCTGACAGAAATTGAAGTGCAGAGAAACGGATGTGGGATGTGCTTCGCAGGTCGAATGGTTGTGAACTGCTCGGCCCCCCGGAACCCTTCCGTCTTTTAAAGATGACTCTTGGAGAAGTGCCGAATGTCTCACTTTACAGGCTTTTGGGGGCTAGATCCAAGTGGTGCCTCTAGTCAGGTGCTTGGGATGTGGCGACTCCAACCCTGGAGACCAAGTAACTTGTCTGAGTCGTGCGGCTGAAGGAGTGAGGAGGTCAGGACTGGACCCTAGTCAGTCTGGCCCTGGTGCCCCCATCACAGCCATGATGCTCTGCCACCTCGCTGCTCCTGTGAGGACTCTGCCTCACTCAGTCCAACCTGCATCTGACGCTCGGGGTTCTCCAGGATGCCTGTGGGGGGTGGAGTGGGGCGTGTGTGTGGAGCCTTTGCAGGAATGCTGCCAGCATGAGGCCTCGCCACCTCTCCAAGTCTCCCCTTCTTTCTTGAGGCAGCTCCGGATGTTTAACTGTACAAGTTAACACGAGTGTGGATTTGGGGGCAAGCCCCACTACTTACCGGCACTATAATCTTGGGCTTGTCACTTTTATCTCTGAACCTCGGTTTCCTCAACTGTAAGCCAGGGCCAGCAGAATCCCAGCTCAGGTCGTTGAGAGGGCTGAGTCAGTGTCCAGCTGAGGGACCGGCTCACAAAATGGCAGGTGGCTCTTGGTACTAAAAATTCTCCTATCGACGTGCTCTTCCCAGACGTCACGTCTCCATAGCTTCTCGTTCCATCCTGCTAACTTATATTTTTCGAGGATGTGTCTGTGACCTTTGAACATCTGTGTTCTGATCCACGGGGCGTCATTTTTTCATTGTCAACTTGGTTCGGCTTTATTTCCCAGTTTTCGGTGAGGGTGGAGGAGTCTCTCAGGAGGGTCGGTGCTCACTCAGAACAGAGCCTGGTCCTCTGTTCAGCAGCACGTGCGTGGCTGCCGGCGCACTGCGGGGCACACACGGGCTGAAAGATGAAGTTCAAGATCTTCCATTTGCTATGAGCTCCCAAGGGCAGCCCTTCCCAGTACCTGGACCAGTGCCCGCACACAGTAGGTGCTCAGTAAATGTAAGCTGAACCGTTCAAACTGCATTCACATTTCCACTGAGGAGAAGCTTGTCTGCCTGGGGTCTTAATACAATGCTGCTTAAGAATGGTTTGGGACATTACAAATCAAGGTTCTCATCCCTTCTTTCCTTCTTCCTCCTTTCCTCCCTCCCTCCCTCACTCTCCCCCCTCCCCAATCTGGAGAGCCAGTTGTTAAACATTTACCACCACACCGCTGCTTTGTGGGGCTCAGTGCAAAATGGAAATGTAGGCTCTCTTGCTAAAAAATGATCAATAATGTAAAGATGACAGCAGAGCATTAAACCAAGCAAGGGGCCCTTCTGAGCACAGGGCGCCTCGCAGCTGTATGGCTTGTATACCCATTAGGCTCCCAGCATCATCGCCACCTGAGAAATGCAGACCCTCAGGCCCTGCCCCAGAGCTACTGAGTGAGAATCTCTGGGGGCGGGGCCCAGAAAGCCTGGTGACTCTCAAGCACAGGAAAGTTTGAGCTCTGTCTTAATCTTTCAGCCTGGGAGGAAGTCACCGAGCTCTATTGAGCCCTGTTGGAGACAGCCCCCTGCACATAATGCTTCATTGGTCTGACCCAGGCCAGCATTTATCATGCAGTAGCCTCCCTTTTGGTGAGTGGCTTTGACAGAAGGAGCTGGTGGTGAAGTTGGTCTGGGACCAGGCACTTTATCTGCTCCACGTGTCGGATCCAGTGGCTTGCTCATCCTTCAAGTGCCCTTCTGCGGTGCTGAGCCCATCCATTGCCTTAGACACAGTGAAATGACTTCTTTACAGGCAGTTGGCTGAATCCTGCCTAGGTCTGGTAATGTGGGACTCTTCACAAGCTGATAGGCTGTTGGAAAAGTGGTGAGCTCCCCATCACGGGAGCTGTGCAAGTAGAGGCTGGGTGATTACTGGGCAGGATGCTATCAGGAGGAACCCAGCATTCAGTGCGGGTCAGAATGGATGATTTCGAAGGTCCCTCTCAATGTGAATATCTCTGTCCCTCTTTAGCACTAGCTTCTCCTTTCTCTTCCCCAGCGTCTGCTCACCACAATCTTTACACAGTCCCAGGCTGAGAAGGAATAAGGGTGAATAATACCCACCACGGTAGAATGTAAAGACCATGGATTTTGGAATCATGTAACTGCGTTGAACTACCCCAGGTGACTTGGCATGTGCGGCAGACACATTAGTTGCTCTCTGGCTTAGTGGTGTGCTGGAGTCGGCTACTACGAGCTCGCAAGAGTCAGCTGTTAAATTTTCAGAAAATTTGCACAAATTTTCAGAAATTTTGCAAGCCAGTTGACATCGGGTTGGTAGCTTGCAACTGGCCATAGTGGGAGTATTTATACCACTGAATCAGCAAACGTTACAAATCAAGGTTCTCATTTCTTCTTTCCTTCTTCCTCCCTTCCTCCTTCCTTCCCTCCCTCCCTCCCTCCCTCTTCCCCCTCCCCAATCTGGAGAGCCAGTTGTTAAACATTTACCACCACACTGCTGCTTTGGCCTTTACTGTATCAGTAAGTGTTGGCCAAATTCCAGCTGCCGGTATATCTTCAAAACGGCGGAACCCTACTCTGCCTTTGCAGAGGACAGGCTGGAAGTGTCTGGAAATTAATGCTCCTAGGAGCATCCCTCAACCAGTGACTGGCTGGTGTGTAAATACCCCTGCCCCTGCCCCCCGTGGCTGAAATAATGCTGCCTCGAAGCTTCCTCTCACAGGATTAAGCTCTAGTGGCCCCCAGCTGGAGCTGTCTGGAGACCAGTGCTGGCTGCTTTCTCTTCCCTCTCATGCCCCTATTTCCTACACCTCCCAAATCAGCGACTTGTACTTGAATCCTTGCCTCATGTCTGCTTCTCAGGGAGCCCAAGCTAAGATTGCACGTGACTTAACCTGTCTGGGCCTCACTTTCCTAATCTAGAAATGGAATATTAAGGTATTAAATGTCGACTCACAGGCAAGTGTGAAAGTTAAGTTATCCAGGGGAAGTGAAGCTGACTGAGCAGAAATGGATCTGTTCGAAGTGCCTAGAACAGTGCCTGCGACATGCTCGGAACACTTGATCCATTGTGCCGTGCCTAGTACACACCAAGCACACAGCAAGTGGCCCATCAGCACCCCTATAGCTGATCCACTTGGTTACATCCCCTTCAGTTACAAGTGACTAAAGCCCAACTCAAGCATGCTTAAGCCGAACCGGAATGTGGTGTCTTATGGAATGGGAGTCGTTGCATGGACCTGGGACTAAGCACTCAGTGACACCGAGATGCTTTATACAGCTGTCCAGCTGTCACCTCTGCTAGCATCTCTTGGTGAGTTGGCCTTATTTCGTCCTGCCATAGAAGAGTTTCTCTCGTGTGGCAGGGAACTTGGAATGAGCGAAGAAAAACAACCTTTGCGACACGATGCTACTGATAGACGGGGTTTCGTTTGACACTGCAGCAGTCATCCTATCCCTGACTACTGTGGGACTTTCTCCACGTTATTTATAATCCTCTCAACTACCATACAAGGAAAGTATTCGTGCCTCCTCTTATCAGGTGGGAAAACAGGTTCAAGACAGGTCAGATAGATTTCCCAAGATCACCCAGCTGGTAAGCAGCAGATCCAATATTCACACCCAGTTCTGACTGGTTGTCAAGGCAGCTTTCTTGCCCCACAACCTTGGGGGTCTTGAGATATAATCAGGATTGGGGGTGGGGAAGAAGAAGACAGCAGAACTGACAAACAGGATGATGTGGAAGCAAATGTCAATCGTCAGTTTAGGCCACCTCCCACCCAAAGTGCTGCTGTGAAACATCAGGTTACACGAGTCCTTTGCGTGGGGTATTTTCAGATGAGCTGTCCTGGAGCATCGCTAAACGCTTTCATTGTGTCTTCAAAGACCCCCTTCATATGTCATGCACGCACGCAGGCAGGCAGGCAGAGCAGGATGATAACACATGCTAATGCCTCTCCACGGGAGTCTGGGAGGACCATTCTCTTTACTCCCTCATTAAAGCTGCACGTGCGCTTTTGAAAGAAAGATGTCCAGCATCTGGACCAGATGTCAGAAGGGCCACAGCTGTGAGCCTCTTGCCCCCCATCCTCGACCAACTGGCTGCTTCTCAGTGAGGCTTTCTGGCAAACTTCCCTTGCTCTCAGGATGAAATAAATGCTAGTGTCCCCAGCTTGCCTCCTTTCTCATGAATATGGCTTTTACCCGCTTTTCCGTCCCTGTCACTTTGACCCCCTGGTAGGGTTCTGCCTCCACCAGCCATTGATTTGACACCAAAGCACTGAAACTATAATACTGGCCCCCTGCGTACATGTGATGTGTGCAGAGTTTGGCACATGACCCTAGCTGGGCCAGTCAGCGCTCTTCCCCGGGGATTTGGACTTGGAAGCAGAGTGAGTGTCAGTCAGTCCTTCTCTATGGTGGAGTCTATGAGACGTGAGTCTGGGGGCTGTCGAGAGCCTCCTACATCTTTCGTTGTAAGAGGGAAGCCCATCTGTTGACAGAGGCAGAGATGAAGAGCGATGACTTCCTTCTGGAATTCAAGCGAGTGGTTTCAGTTATACTTGTCTGCTCTTCTGGTTACTGTTTCTTTGATTACAGTCTAACAGGGATGGATGGGCGCAGCCTCTGGAGCCAGACCAGCAGTTCAAATCCTGGTTGCGTGACAGCAGTTTTTGTCTTCTGTAAAATGGGATAAAGTAGAATACTTCCCTCAGGGTGGTTGTGAGGAATAAGAGCTACAGAGTGCTTGGAACAGCAGCTGGGAGGTATACATGCTTCTTAAATGTCTCTTCCTCCTCCTCCTCCTCCTCAAAATAGCAACAATAATGTTAATAATTTAATACTACTATTAAATAATTAAACATATTATTTCCCCGGCTTTATTGAGATATAATTGACATATGACGCTAAGTTTAAGGCATATAACTTGTTGATTTTATACGCTTATATATTGCACAATGATTAGCACTATATTGTTAGCTAAACACTTTCATCACGTCATGTAACTGCTGTTTCTTTTTTGCGGTGAGAACATTTAATATCTACTCTCAGCAACTTTCAAGTACATAATATAGTATTATCAACTATAATCATGCTGTATCTTAGATCCCCAGAACATATTCATCTTATAACTGGAAGTTCGTACCCTTTGACCAACATCTCCCCATTTCCCCCACCCCTCAGCCCCTGGTAACCACAATAATATTATTATACATAATAACAATAATGTTATATCTAACAATCTATAATAATATACTACTAAAACTATCATATCTAACATATCTCATAATAATAAAGATTCTTCAGTATCCTTCCAATAAGATGGGCTTCTATCACTTGCAACGAAAATCACAGAGAGACTTAGGAGATGAGAATCCTTCAGAAGTTTGCTGAGCTTGACACGGGAACCAACTCGATCAGTCATTGGGTAGAGAGTCTGACAATCTACGCTCCACCAATGACCTTCTCTTTGGACAGGAGGAGGACTCGGTAGTGGGGCCTTGGAAACCGGAAGAGGCGGGGCTTCCGCCTCAGCTGTCTGAGGTAGACGAGGTGGTTTCCCGCCTTTGAGAAGGTGGAGGTGGGAGCTCAGATTCTAAAGCTCAGGAGTTTCCCAGGTGAAACTTGAAACCAGCCCCGTAGCCAGGGGGGCAGAGGGAGGCAGCGGGAAAAGCAGGCCGCTGGGGAGTGGGAGCTCGCAGTTTTAACAAGCAACCTACAAGGCTGGTCTTGGGCGGGAAAGCCGAGATCTCCTCACCCGCCTGCCTGAGGCCTTAACGGGTTCGGTCACGTCCAGATGGTCTCCTGACACCTTACCCTCTCAGGGCTGTGGCCTGGAAACAACACCTCCTAGTGGACGAAGAGTGGGCGAAGCGTGCCTCCCAAGGCCAGGGAGGAGTGAGGAGCCTCCCGTTGCCCAGGTCCAGTTTATGGGTCAACCGGCGGTGGCATCCTTTCTGTGACCTCCGACGAGGCTGGAACCAGAGAATAAGAAATAGAGCCTCCTTGCAGGGCCGAGCAGGCCCAGTGAAGAGACGTGGGGGGCGGAGACGAAGATCGAACTCCCGGAGCCTTCGCTCAGGCCGCTCCACATAACCGAACTCCTTTTTGCTTTGTTTCTCTGGCTGGAGGGCTCTACTCAGCTTTTCACAAGTGAAGTCACCGAAAGCCACCACACGACACCAGCAGGGAGGAGAGCAGAGTCAAGAGACGGGAGAGGTCGATCCCGCAGTACTGTTTGGGCTCCCGAGTCCTGTACCTGCGCCCAGAGCGTCCCCTGGACTCTTCAGTTTTGTGATCCAAGAAATTCACTGTTTGCTCCCCTGGTTCCTGTTGCTTTGTACTGCTTTGCAGTGGGAAGAGACCTGGCCAATACCACCTCCAGCGTAAGCAGGCAAGAGCCAGATGCCAGCCATATTTAGACTTTCCAGACGTTTTGAAGCTCAAAAGGAAAAGAACATCCCAGGAGCGCAGACTGGGAGCACGTGCCCTGGAGAATCGCTCTGGACCCAGGAAGAGAGTGGATGGCCAAGCCGTAGTCATCACCCTGAATCCCGAGGCAGGGTGGGGTCAGGAGGGACATGCCCCACAGACTGACAGGACTGGCAGCGGGAAATTCAAGGCTCCGGGACGGGTACGTGTGTTTCCTTGGAGAGGGAAGGAGAGCGCAGTCCGTGCCTGATGAGCTCAGCTTGAGTCTGAGGGACCCTCATTGTTCAGGAGTGCTTTGTTTTACCTAGTCAGGTTCTTGTTGAAAAGAGGGCGGAAAAGAGAAGTTAAAAAAAAAACCCTGTTTGTCCTATTTTTTTTTAACCTGCCAATAACTATGTATGGTGTTAGGTGAGTACTGGAGTTATCGGAGGATCACTTTGTAAGTTATAGAAATGTCTAACCACTATGCTGTAGACCCAAAACTAATAGAATATTGAATGTCAACTGTAATTGAAAAAAAAAAATTAACTTAATTAAAAAAAAGAAAACCAGGTTTTATTTTCCAGTCGGTTTCGGTACCAGCAGCGGTTTCATGTGTTGAGCCCCTACGATGTGTTAGATACTCTGTTTCTCATGTGGTATTTACTCTTCAACCAGAGTTGCCATAGGCAGCTAGCTGTCCATACTGGGCGCTGCACAACTCCAGGGGGCCCCATATGCGGCATAGTTTATGTGAACAGCACCCCTTGGAATAGTGCAGTACACAGCCTTTGTAGCACTATGGGCCAGTCCCGTTTTCAACAAACTGTAAGTTAGGTGATATTATATCCCTTTTAAAAAAAAAATTATTATTTTTTGTAAGTGAAGGAAAAGACAAAGAGAAAGTAGGTGACTTGCCCAAGATAACAGCTAGTGGATGGGAGAACTCTAACTTGAACACAGGTCAGGCTAAGTAGCTTTCCATTATATCACTTGGCTTTTTGTGAGTTAAAATACTCTAAGGTTGTCTCTCCTATCTCAGACTTACTTGGAGTGTGGACCAGTGGTCCCATATTATTTGTCTTGATAACCCCAGCTCTCAGCACAGTACCTGTATCCAGTAGGCATTTGACAAGTGCTTGTTGAACTGAACTGGTAGCGAACGGAGTGGCAGGCTCTATGAAGGGGGCTGGACAGAGGGCGAATGACTTGGAGAGGAATGGGTGTTTTCTGGTTCCTAGTAGAAATAAATTCAGCAGTATGCCTTGAAGGCGATGCTGAATTTCGGGCTGAGTTCTGCACACATCACCAAACCTTGAGAACTTCCTGGGAGCCATCCAGCATTCTGGATGGTGTAGATAGCCAGGCTGGTCTGTTTATCACACTGATGTACCCTTCACCGTCCCTAAAATACGGTCGAGACTCAACAGTGTGTTGAAAGGAAGAATCATACCTTTGCTGAGAAGTGCCTCTTTGAGATGCTTCGTTGGGGAAGAGAGCGTCTGAGGATTGCAATTTAACTTGAAGGTAGAAAAAAATCCATGTGTAAGACACTAAAGAGATTTTGCTCTTTCTTTCTGGAACTTGGCCTTCAGATGGGGCTATGTTTGGCTTGTGCATTGTTTTAAGTAAATTTGAATTAAAAGCAAACATTTAAAAGTTAGAAAAGTTTACATGAAAAACTCTGATTTTGAGCTCTTCTTAAAAATCAACATGGGCCCACATTTCTGTAGGGCAGTAATCAGCTGAGGATGAGAAGCAGCTGCCCACTTCAGTTAGAGCACAGCCTCTCCAGTTTACCACAATCCCTTCCACTCCCTATTGTGTTATGTCCGGACTGCCTCTCTCATTTTCGTTACTGACTGGGCCTTACAGACATCTGAGTTCGGGAATCTTTATTTTGGAATCTAAGCTGGAAGATCACATTCTCGGTTTTTATTAAGATTTTTTATTACCCAGAAAGGGAGTCATAAAGATTCAAAAATTTCTCATCCCTTTTTGGAGATGAAACAACTGAGTTCGAGTAGAGGTTAAATCACTTACCTGAAGTCACATGGCAGGGCAGTGCTGGTTTTAGAGAGTAGAGCGTTTTTCTCCTTGTTGGCCGTGAGTACAGCTTCTGTCCTTTTTGACTTGGTCACCAGGGAACTCAGAGCCATATTTTCAGATCCAATTTAGTAACTGACCCTCTGGCCTATGTATCTTTATTCTGCCATCCTGCTCTATTTCTGTCATTACTTCTTATTCTAATTGTTTTCTCTAGTCCCAGTTTCTAATTTATATTTTATAATTTTGTCATACATATTTCTTGGAGTCTACTGTAAGTTCTGTGTGGATCGTGATTGCGTAAATAAAATGTAATGAATTTTAAAAGTTCAAGAAGGGCCTAACTCCCACCCAACTTCACGCTGGATGAATTGTCATAGACTCAGACTGTGGTTCCGTTCTCACCACCGAACACCAGAAGATACCACTTACCACAATGCAAATGAAACAGAGAACACATATACTCTCTGCTCTGTTCCTCCCAGGAAGAGCATGGTCCAGGCTGGTGGCTTCAGCCTAGAGTAGCTATGGGGGTGGATCGGTCTGGTGTCAGGAGGAGGTTGGCCAACTCTGTCCTCAGACAGGCCTTACGAGTACAGGTGGGGTGAGGGCAGCTTCACTACCTGCCTGGCGTCTGGGTCTTGGCTGCACAAAGAATTCCAGGCTCTGTTGACTTCTGTTCTGTCTCCTGCAGTTCCAGTGATGTGGCCATTCCTACAGAGATCTAGAGAGAAAACTCGCAGCCAGGCGTTTCTGGCTCGTTTAATTTTGAACCTGTTCCCTCACATCCCTTCTCCCACCTCCCCTCACCCACCGTCCATGCTCCTTTTGTAATGAAACAGTCGCAAGGCAAAACCAAACCCAAAACGTCAAAACGGAGGGGTCATTTTTATTTATTTCGGCTGTTTCAGGGTAGGGAAGAGAACTCTTATTCCGAACCAGCCAAGGTGCTGTGTTCTTAGCTTGAGTGCCTGTTTTTCTTTGATTTCAGAATAACCTCCCTAGAAATGGACTATCAGACCCTGTGTGCTCTGATCCTGGCAGACTTGTCCAATTGCATCTCCCTTCCTTGCTTCTAGCCCAACTGGCCCCCTTTCATCCTCCACCCCTCCCACCCCCAGTACAAACCCAATTGTCTCCAGCCTCTCTCCCTTTGCCTGGGCTGCTCTCTGTGCTGGGAAGGCTGTATCTGCTGGTCTTTGCTTCGCCGAGAACCCTAGGTCTCAGCTAAATGTCCTTTGAGGCCTTCTCTTATGCTGAAGAGGATGATTCTCTCACAGAAACCTTCCCTTACTGCATTCTTCAACACTTTTAATACTTTACATACTTGATTTTTTACCAATGTGTTTCTTTCATTATACTATAAATCTGTTTTTTTTCCATTATAATTTTCATGAAGGTGGAATCATGTGTGTCTTGTGTCCTGTTGTATCCCCAAATGCCTAGCATATAACGGGTGTTCAGTAAAAATTTGTTGAATGAATAGGCACTCAATCCCATGATTTGAGTGTTATCGTTGTAATTATTATCACTAACAGCTCTACTTACTAGGAACTGACTATGCCAGGCACTGTATCGATTTTTTTAATATCTAGCATCTTATTTATATCTAGCATTTTGTTTTGAATCTAGCATTCCACAATGATCTTAGTGGGGTGGATTGTATTATTCCCATTCCTCAGAAAGGGAAACTGAGGGTCAAGGCCACTCAGTTATTGACAGAGCTGGGACTGGAGTCAGGTTTTCTAATACCGAAGCTGTGCTCCTTGCACTCTGCCACTGTGTCCCTCTCCAGAGGGGCAGTCCTTGTCCTGCTAGGCCTTCGTACTTGACATTCACTGAGGCATGCGAGTCTGCGGGGAGGAAGGGTAGAAGGGACGTGCTTGCCCAGGGTATGTGGGGGTAGCCCCTATAGGTGTCAGCTAAGAGGAAAGCCGCGGGGCAGGATGGGCTGGCTGAGAGCTGGGCTGTGGTTGGGTTCACATCAGCGCTCTTAGTCTGCCTGGGCTGCCCTAAGAAAACACCATGGACTGGGGGGCCTAAACAGCAGACATTGGTCGCTCACAATCAGTGGTGGCTGGGATCGGGGTGCCAGCCTGTCGGTTCCAGTGAGGGCCGTCCTCCTGGCTTGGCTTGCGGAGGGCTGCCTTCCTGCTGTGTCCTCACAGGACTGGGAGAGAGGGAGGGAGATGGAGGGAGCGGGGAGAGGGGTCTCTTCCTCTTTTTATAAGGATGCAGTTCTGTACAGTTGGGGTCCTACCTTTATGACCTCGTTTACCCTTAATTACCTCCTAAACACCCTTTCTCCAGATAGTCACACTGAGGTTAGGGCTTAGGCATATGAATTTTGCGGGGACACAACTCAGTCCATAGCAAGTCCCCAGAGGGCTTTGGGGAGCCCAGGCTTTGGGGTCAGACAAACTTACCTTCAAACCCTACTTGGCTCTTCCCCAGCTGTTGGCCCCTACTTTTCTGAGACTCAGTTTCCTTTTCTTGAAATGGAGATAGCATGACTCTCCCCACCTGCTTTACAGGGCACTAAGGAGCAAGTGATACAACATATGGGAAGACACAGTTATTTTTATTTGTATTACTTACTGTCATTATCACTATTCCCTAGCAGGCTGACTAACTTTTCTCTTTCCTCCTTTTTTTTTTTTTTTTTTTCCAATCTCTTTGATAGAGAGCTTGAAGTTATTTTAAAAAGTCTTTTGAAATGTCCTTTTTCTTCAGATTATTTAAGTAAAAGCAGAATGAAATTGATATGCCAGTTACCACCATCATGCCTGTCTGGGGTTGCCTGGAGGGAACAACTCAAGGAAAACACTGTGGAGGTTTCAGGAGGAGGCTGTATGTTGGAGCCTATGAGCCATCATGTGTAGCTGCCTTTCTGTAAGGTATGCATGGCTATTAGCTCCCCCCTTGAAGATCATTAAAGTTTTCTCATTGGCGTTGTTTGGAGCAAGTTCTCTCTCTTGCCGGATTCAGATATTATCTAGGTAGCAGGGATGGACTCCTCAGTCTGTTGCTCTTTTTCTTAAGCACAACTGAAAAGCTCCCCTCCAGAGACTAATTGGTTGTTTTCACTTTCTTAGAGTGACATCCAGATTCTTCATAGGACTGCAGTTCTATGTTGTTCTATCGCTCACATGGATCTTTTCACTCAAATCACAATGACGCTGAGCTCTAGCCCTGAGTGGCTTTTGGGGAGCTGGGTTTCCCTTCCCCCACCTGTATCAGTCCTAAAACCCCAGGGAATTTCGAATTGAACGGATGGATGATGTCTCCCCTTCATTGACATCTCAGCTCAAGTGTCACCTGAGAGGCCCATCCCTGACCCCTAGTTGAAAATAAACCCCCTTTGCTATGCAGTTTCATTCGGAGATTACCTGAATTACAGTTATTAGGAAAAAAGGGGACAGGTTAAGTTTGAATTTTTCATAAGCATCGACTAATTTTCTAGCATTGCATGGGACACACTTGTACTAAAAATTATTCATTGTGTATCTGAATTTCAAATTTAACTGGGTGTCCTGTATTTTATTTGCTGAGTCTGGCAGCTCTACCCTCAAGAGATACATGTTGAATGAATGAATGTAAACTGCTTAGTTCAGAGCCTGGCGCCACACTGAGTAACCGTTAGCTATTACCTTTATTTCTCATCTGTCGCTTCCTGGGACCGCAATCTCCTTGCTCCCTGTTCCCTCCTTGGAGATGGGCTAGAAAATGTTTCCCGCCAGAGGAGCATCACCTGGCTCCTTAGAACGGCATAAAATATTCTCTGCCGCAGCTTTGGAACCCGAGCGCAGTGGTGTTTGGCAGGGAAACGCAGTGAGTTATCACAGAGCGTTCCCTCCAGTGCTGGGTCATGCAAATATTTATTGCGAGCATTAAATAATAAATGGAACAGCCTGCCCAATGGTAAATCTGTCATGTTTGGTTTCAGCCAGGAGTTGTGACGGCTCCAGAACGGCTTGCTGCCCGTTTATTGCCTCCGCCCGCTCTCCAGAGGGGCAAGGCAAACAGCCCAACTCTCCAGGGTGGGATCACGGGGCTGATTAGACACCAGGAAGCCAGCGGGGTGGCAGGGGACGCTCAGCCAGGCATGGAGACTGGCAAGTAAGACCAGGCTGCGGCCCCGGAACCCAAGCCTATGAGATGCCAGGCAGGCCTGGACCTGCGCAGTCATGCTGCCGCTGGTCTCGGGGGGCACTGTCTCATTGTCCACATCTTGAGTTATCCTGCAATAATATTTCCCTTGATGCTCATGTCAGCTTCACTCTGGCTGACTGGCCAGAGCTGGCCGGCTTTCGAAAGCGGAGTCAACATTCTGCCTCCTTTTGTAGGCTGAGCGGTGAGTGATAGAGAGGAAGGAGACCGTGTGTTGGACACTCAGAGGCAATAATGTGTCTGGAGCCCCTGATGTGTGCCCAGGACCTTTGGACGCAGCCTGTCATTAAATGTAGAACTCAAATATATGGGTTCTTGAGCCAGTTGGATCTGAATTGGAATCCTCTCTCTGCACGTACAAGTTGTGTGACCTTGGACAAGCCACTTAACTTCCAGGGCCTCACTTTCTTGAGCTGTCAGGTGGGAGACGTGATCGTCCTACTTCCCAGGGTTGTGAGGATTCAGTGAGATCATATAGGTAAAAGGTTTAGCACAGTGTCTGGGACCCGGCGAGTGTTCACGAAATGCTAGTGCTAATGGTTAACAGTGGTCCAGAGAGGAAACGAGCTCGCCCAGATGCACAGACGGGGCTGCCTCCATCAACCGTGCAGGTGTAAGTCACACCCCGGAGTATGAGGGGAGGAGGTGTCGGTGTTCTGCTCCCACAGTTACTGAGTGGTGGAATTAAAGCTTCAACCTGGAATGTTATGGCTCCCAAAATAATCCTTTCTTCCACCCCAGATCTATTCTATCTCCTATTGGACGACAGGGAGTGTGGCCCCTATGCCTGACCCAGCCCTCATGGTCTGGGATTGGTGGTGTCCTCACGGTGGTGAGGGGTGGAGTTGGAACCTAGCGTGGGGCTGTGCAGAGTAGGGATACCACGTAGGATGTACTTGGCTTTGAATCACTAAGAACCCAACTGGAAGTGGACAATAACGGCAGTAATTGTTTCACAGAAGGTGGCCTGCGGTTAGTTCTTTCAATGGCTTAGCTGTGTACTGGTGAATCCAGTTTCTTTCCACCTGTCTGCTCTTTTTGACATCCATAGCAGGTGGCTCTTGTCCTCAGGGATGCCTTCTCATGGTCATAAGATGATATAGACAGGGGAGTTGAGAGCCTAGCCCTTCTACCTGTCCCTTTTAATGATCACGTTCTCACAAGGCCCCATTGACTTCCCCTTGAATCTCATTGGTCAGATTGCATCACATGCCCTTTTCTAAACCAATCACTGGCAAGGAAAAGAAATGACCATGATTGGCTTAGACCTGTGGTTCTCAAAGTGTGGCCTCCAGACCAGCATCATCGGCATCACCTGGGAACTTGTTATAAATACAGATTCTTGGGCCCCACCCTAGACCTACTGAATCAGAAACTCTGGGGTAGGGCCCACAATCTGTGTGTAGATAAGCCCTCCAGGTAGACACTGAGTTTGAGAACCTCTGGCTTAAACCAGGGATCTTTTCCTGTCAAAAGCCAGATAGTAGATATTTTAGCCTTGTGGCCATTACAGTCTGTAGCAACTATGCAATACTACCGTTGTAGTCAGCAGCCACAGGTAATACATAAATGAATGGACCTATTTATGGAGAGAGATATGAAATTCATATAATTTTTAAGTATTTGGAATATTATACTTTTGTTCTTTTCCAACCACTTAAAAGGATAAAGCCATTTTCAGCTCCTGGGCCACACAAAGCTAGGCGCTGGTCTGGGTTTAGCCAGCGCTGTGGTTCTCCAACCCTGGCTAAGACAGATCAAGATTCATCCTCTGAAACGAGGGAGGGCCCAGCTTCCCTTGAAACAGAGAGAGCCACATTTCCTTAAGAAAACTGAATCCTGTTTACAAGGAAGAAGGGGCACATTGCTATTATATACTCTCCTGCGGCGTTTGTCACAGCAAGCCCCCAAATATCGGCCAGCGGATACATTCCTGGGGAGAGCCAGCTTATTCAGAATCTTGCCTTTAAAGCGTAGACTCGGTTTTATTTCTTAGGCAGCTTTTTCATCTTTCCACTGAAGACAGCCTCCATTGTCCTGAAAAGCCTTGACATAATCCATTCTCATACCTGAAACTCCAGCGCATAATCCCGGGTGCTCTCAGAACCAGGGAGGGGAGCAGTACATGTGTCCAGCGGTTGCAGGCTTCCTGCTCATTCTTTGTGATCCTCTAAGGCGTTGTTCCCTACTGCCATTTTGTAGATGGAGCAACTGAGACACCGAGTATTAAAAAGCTTAGTGGCCCAGAGCCTGAGCTACACTGAAGCTTCCCAGTTTGGAGATTTTCTGCCAGTTCTCTGGGCCTCTCCCTGCAGGGTCAGCAATCCCACGGTCTGGTTGCTGGCCTCTTGCTTTCCTTAGTAAAAGATGATAATAAAAATACTGATAATGACAACAACAATAAGAAATAGCTGCCATGTGAATGAGTGCTTACCGTCTTCCAGACACCACCTTAAAGCGCTTTTTATGCATGATCTCCTTGAACTAATGTCCCCACAGTACAGGCGAAGAAACTGAGGCACTGCAAGGTGAAGCGACCCAAGGTTACTTTGCTAGTGAGTGACTGACTGACCTAAGTTTTGAACCCAGGCTGTTGGGCTCCCAAGCTGGACCGATTACTAGAAGGAGGCGCAAAACTAAAATAGACTTGAAATGAATAAACAGCAAACTTTACCTCTGCCAGTCTCACCGCTCGCCCTGCCAGAAGCCTTTTCGACATGAATCTAATGGTTTTATCTTGCTCGTGTTGCTTTCTGCCTGTGTAAATGAGATCTAATACTCATGTTAAAGCTACCTCTAAATTTGAGAATCAGCCGTCATCCCCTGTAAGCAGGATGAGAGGGAGGGAAGAGGACTGCTGTGCTGTTTTCCTCAGTCGTATAGAGAATAGAGAATTGAAGTTTCTGCAGTTTGGTACGAGCCCAATTGAATCGTGTTCCCTCCGCAATTCACATGTCGAAGCCCCGGCCCCGCAGCATGAGGGTATTTGGAGGCGGGGCCTTTGGGAGATGATTAGGTTTAGGTGTGGTCTTGGAGGTGGGACCCCATGGTGGGATTAGTGCCCATGTAAGAGACTTCTGCTCTCTCTCTGTCATGTGAGGACACAGCACGAAGGTGGCTGCCCGCAAGCCAGGAGGAAAGCTCTCTCCAGAACTTGACCCTGCTGGCACCCTCATCTCGGACTGCCAGCCTCCAGAACTGTGAGAAAATATATCTCAGTGGTTTAAGCCACCCACGTGGTGGTATTTTTTTATGGCAGCCTGAGATGACTAAGAGCGTGGGTGCCTGGTCCTGGCCTGTCAGGAATATCAGGCCTCTTAGAATAAAGGATGAAAAGTGACAACTTCAAAGCTTCTCGGTTTGGTGCTTTCCACCCGTTACCACTACCAGTCCCTCCAGTGCAGGATGTAGGTGCACTCGTGTGCTGTCGAGAGGGAATGGAGCTCATGGGAAGAGCCTTGGGAAGTTACAGTACAAGTAACATTGTAGATAATAACTCTTTCTAGCACTTGCTGTATTTGAGGCATGAAGCTCCGGGAAACCATGGTTGAAGGAAATAGGGAGTATTTTTCTCCTGTAGCAAGAGGCCTGGAAGTGGCAGCTTTTCGGTCGCTTTCATGACTTTGGGACTCAGTGAGACTCTCCTGGCCTTGCTCATGGTCGTAAGCTGGCTGACGTGGCTCTAACCTCATGTCTGCATCTGACAAGGTCCACAGGCAGGCTTGGGAGGCGATGGGGCATGTGGGGCTTCAGGTAGTTTCTTCTTGTGTTAGTTATCCAAATTACTCCAAAATGCAGCAGCTTAAAATGACAAACATTTATTACCTGTGGCCAGGAATTCAAGTTTGGCTCAGCCGGGTAGTTCTGGCTGAGGATGTCTTTTGAGGTTTCAGTCAAGATGTCGACCGGGGCCGCTGTCATCTGAAGACTTGACCAGGGCCGTGGGATCTGTTCCAAGATGGATCCCGCACACATCCGGCAAGTTGGTATTAGTTGTCAGCCAGGGGCCTGCCTCTTCCCTCTACACGGGACCCTCCGCAGGGGTGCTTGAGTGTCCCCACAACAGTTCTGCCAGAGCAAGTGATCCAGGAGAGAACAAGGAGGAAGCCACCATGCCATTCATGTTCTAATCTTGGAAGTCACACGTTGTCACTTCTGCTGTATCCTATTCATTACAAGTGAGTCGCTAAATTTAGCTCCACTTTTGATGGGAGGCGTAACGAAGAATTTGTGCACATATTTAAAAATCGCCTCACTCTTTATCAACCTCTTTTATCAGAGAGGAAGTTCTTTCCCAGAGGGTCCCCTCCCTCAGATGCCCCTTATATGGCATTGGCTAGTCCTGGGTGTCACCCCTGCCTCTGGCAAGGGACTGAGCCAACTCCCCCGAGATCTGAATCCTTAAACAGAACTGGGGTTTTGTTAGCAAGAACTGGGATGGGGAGAATGGCTTTTGGTGGCTGTTGACAATATCTGCCACAGTACTCGACACATTTGATCAATAGTTCTCTTGAAAACCTTGCAAAATTGTGGATACTGCCCCTAATTTGAAAATATGGAAAATACGGTTCAGAGAAGTGAGTAATTCGCCAAGATCACACAGCAAATAAGGTGGGAGAACCCAGGCCCATCCAGCTCCAAAGCTACACTCCACTGTACTGCTCTGCCCATCTGACCATTGGTTCTTAACTATAATAGGAAAGTGGGGGTGGGGTGCTTGGCCCTCAGGGGATGTTTGTCAATGTTTGGAGACATTTTGATTGTCGCAGTTGAGTGGAGGGTGTTCCTGGCAGCTAGTGGGGAGAGGCCAGGGATGCTGCTCGATGTCTTGAGAACCCCTATATTAGAACAAATTCTTTGAGGGCAAGGATCATGCTGTCTTTGTCACTTCTGAATGCTCTGCGCTCAGCCTGGCCCTGGCACATTGTAAGGCGCAGTAAATACTGAGTAAATGAACAAATGTGCTATACCGATTCCCATAGTGAGCAAGTCACAGACTTGGAGAGCTGCAGGGTTGCCAGGGTGGAGAGCTGCGCTCCTTTCCCAACGGACCCATCCAAGTCCCCCGGTCCCCGTGGCTGCAAGAGAACCGGTAGAGATGTGGTCCTGCCTTTGAATTCAGTCCATCACAGCCTATACCCCCCACTTGTAAGAGGGGGCAAACCGATGGGTGGCGGTCACGGTTGGTCACCTGTTGATTTCTGAAGTCATAGAAACAGAGGGGCCGAATAAAGAAACACTTCTCTGAATCTACCCATTTGTGAACGGACTAACCTCCGAGGAGGAAACACAATAACTTATTTCTCACTGCCCGTCGTTCCTCGCTCTGCTCTTTGTGGGCGGCTGCTGGTGCTTCAGGGCAGAGGTGATGACAGTTCTTTCTTGTATCAAACTCCAGCCCCAGCAGACAGAGCCTCAGCATCAGCCGGAGCAGAAGGCCTGGGTTCCCTGGAACAGTCTGGACTTGCAGCGATTAATAATTGTCTTTTATTTGACATTTCAGTACCTGTTGGCTTCTTCACTGGACGTGTCTGTACCATATCAGGTTATGTGAAAAAGCAAGAGTATGTAATGGCTAGGCAAGACCAGTTTTCTTTTTTCCCCTCGAGGTCAGTTTTTGAAGCAGGGATGAGCCTCGAGTTTACTCCAGCTGTGTCCCTGGGTTGGCACCACCAGCAGAACACACACCATATCCTGACAAACAGGGCTTATTATTATCTCCATTTTGGAGTCGAAGAAGCTGAGGCTCAGAGAGGTTAAGTGGTTTGCCTAGGATCCCACGGACAATAAGTGGAGGAACGGGGATTCGAACCCAGGACTGTCTGCTCACCCCCAACAACCCTGCCGTCTCCAAGTCTCCAGGATTGGCTGGCTTTAAAGCCCACACTGCCTTCCCTCTGCCGTGCTCTGTGGTGACCCGGACCCCTTCTCCGAAGTCTTGGCTGCTGCTGGAGACTGAATGTTCGTGTCCCCTCCAGAGTCATATGTCGAAATCCTAACCCCCATTGTGATGATATTTGGATGTGCAGCCTTTGGGAGGTGATGGGGTCGGAACTGGTTTAAACACCCACGTCAGAGCTCAGAATCCTGAGAACAACACTAACCGAAGATCTGGAGTAAATCGCGGTCACGAGCAGCTCCTGAGTTGTCGTGACCTCTCAGCCTTGGACCCTAGCATCTTCACGTGAACTTGCACCTGGCATGGTGTTTGCTCACACAGGAAGGACATGTAAGACTGCAGGCTAGTCTGGAAGCCCCAGCCTCTCTCTAGCACATGTCCTGAGAAATGTCACAAGTTATTGGGTTGCACAATGTGATGGAGGCGTTAGCAATGCTGTCTCAGTAATCGTGTTGCAATGTATGTGTATCAAATCAACACATCACACACCTTCAACCTACACAGTGTTATATGTTAATTACATCTCAATTAAATTTTTTTTCATTCGACCAGGGGAAAAAAGAGTTGAATAAGGACATTGGTGAAGGCAGATTTGGGGGTCCACTAGGAAGGTGCTCTGCTCTCCTGAAACATGCCTTGCAAATCCCCATCAACTAAATAAAAATGGTCACAGCTTCATGGCTACAAAGCTGACTTTTTTTTCTATGTGAACTATTCTTAAAAAGATCCCATGTAAATCCGGAAATATCAGGGGCAGGTCAAATAACTTATTTTCTTGAAACAGGTAAAGCGCAGGACACATGAATGACAATAAACACATTTCACATCGGTGTCCTCACCCCGGCTTCCTCATTAATGCCTTTCCCTTGGTCTCTTCTCATGGACCCTGCGAGGTCCCCTCTCAGGCTTGTTAACGGGAAGTGTGGATGGAAGGGAGAGCTGGCCTGTGGCTCTTCACGGCCTCATTACAGCCTCTTTCCTGCGTTCTGGGACATCTGAAATCTGGTGGCTGTCACATGGTCAGCTGGAAGGGAAGCTCGGTTTTGCTCTGCTGAGGGTCTGATTTGTGGAACAAGCTGAGATCAGACAGGGCCCTTGGGGTCCAGGTGGGTGGAGTTCTGGCTCTGTGCTGCTAGTAGTGCCATCTGGCTGTCCTGGAGGGGGCCGAGGGACGTGGTCCCCACCTTGGTCGTGTCTGAGAGAAGAGTTGGCAGAGGGCTGGGAGCTGGCAGGGACAGGAGCAGGTACAGAGTGTGCTGGGAGGCGTGGTCACTGCTCCCAGAGCTCTCGGGGACTCTGTCAGAAGGCTGTTTGCAGACAGCCCCTGTCTGGTCCCCTCCTCTTCCCAGGGAATGGGGTTCAGTCCTGAGACTTCCCCAGCGGCAGATGCAGGGACGTGCTGTCAAACTGAGCCTATATCAGCTGTGTGCACAGTGCTGGGCTGAGCATCATTCGAGAATGACAAGCAGCTTGTCTTAGCCCGCTCAGGCTGCCATAACAAAGTACCACAGGCTGGCTCTCTTAAACCACAGGCACTGATTTCTCACAGTTCTGGAGGCTGGAAGTACCAGATCAAAGTGCCGGCTGATTCTGTTCCCTGTGAGGACTCTTCCTGATGTGTGGGTGGCCACCTTCTTACTGTGTCCTCATGTGGCTAAGAGAGAGAGAGAGAGATCTCCATCTTCTCCTAAGGCCATTGGTCCCATCGTGAGGCCCCACTCTCATGACCTCATCTAACTGCCATCTCCGATGGCCTCGTCTCCAAGCACCATCACAAGAGGGGAGCAGGGCTTCACCATGAGTTTTGGGGAAGGGATATATTTGGTCCACAGCACAGCTGCTTAACTCAGCCCTGTCCTGGGTGCAAGCAGCTGCCAGTCTTGCCAGCAGGCCTAATGCCTTGATAAGATTCGAGGGGAACTCTCCAGATACACACCCAGAGAGTGTGGGCCACACAGAGGTTGTTTTATGCAGGCCCAAAGCCAGAGGCAGGAATCTATGAGGCCGTCGGGAGAGGCCAATCTCCAACACCGCTTTGAGGAATGAGAGGGGCTGGAGGTATGAGGAAGGGCATTGTAGGCAGTAAGGGGAACGAAAGCCAGTGGCCAGGGTTTGAATCCTGGCTCTGCCTCTTTTCCAGCTGTGTGACCTGGGGCAAATCGCTGAGTTATCAGAACCTCAGTTGCTTCATCAGTAAAATGGGGGAAATGGCCTCTATGCCTCATGTGTCTTTCATGAGAGTCTTGGGCGATGATGGATGAGAAAGTGCCTGGTAACCAGTAGACATTCAGCCACATCTTCTGAGCATCTGTTATGTATCCCTGTACCGATTGCTGGGGGTCCACGCAAGAGTTGGCTGGGTGGCGGATGAATGGACTTTTGGGCTCATGGCCTCTTCTGCCACTTGCCTGACCTGGCTGGGCCATGTCCTTCTGTGGTCCATTTGCCTCTCTGGGGACATCTGCTGATCTTCGAGTGATTGGGAGTTATTTTGTGGGTGCATACCCTCTCTTTTGGGAAAATGGGAGGCTCTGAGGGGTCTCATCCTCCTTCAGGCTGTTCCATTGGCGTGGGAGAGTGAGGCTTATTACTGTCAGTCCAGCAAACCTCTCTGTCCGCCCCGTCTCTCCATCCATCCTTAGCCTTGGGGAATTTCAGGGTTGGAAAGGACTCCCTTTTTCACAGGCAAGGAGGCCGAGCCTGAACAGGGGACTATTTTGCAGCATAAATGACTGAACCCCATTCCCTGGGCAGGTTCTGTGCTAGGGCTTCAGAGTCGAACCAGATTTGTCTCTGTCTCTGTGTGGATCAGGCCTGGTATGATGTCTCCTGAACCTCCCACACTCCCGAGCTGTCTCGCCTGCCCTTCCACGGTACCCCACCCCGAGGCCTCGGCTAATCCCCTGGGATCTCTGAGGCTGGAAAAGGCCTCTCACTCTGTGTTCGCCACTGACCAGTTATAAGCTGTGGACTGCTCCCTGGGGGTGTGACCCGGGGTGAGGCAGTTCCCTTTGGCCAAGAGGGGTTTCTGGGGAGCCTCCAGGAGCCAACACCCTTGGCAGCTGGGGAATGATCTGTGCAGCACCACAGGTGGCCACTACGTCCACCGTCCTTCCAAGTCATTGTAATGTAGAGTGAACTAGGGGGGCGGTCTCTGGACTCCTGTGTGCCCAGTACCCCCTTCCCCCCGGCTACTCCACAGCAACCCCGCCCTCCATGTGGCCCTGGTGGCAGCTGCTGTGTTCTTCCATGTTGACCCCTGGCCAAAGTTGACTCGCTCAGAAGTGGACAGGCCCATTGTGATGCCTGTCTTCAAGGCCACAGGTGATCAGCCAGTTATAGGCACCTTCACTAACTTGGTGCGATCAGCATTCTTCCGGGGCGGGGGTGGTGGTGGTGAGGATGTTTCTGTGTGGAACGGAATGCTGATCAGCAGTTCCCTGAGGATGGAAGCCCCATATGTGAGTCTTGGGCACTTTGGTGGTCAGATGTATCTTGTTTGATGGGTATCGTGTTTAAAAGTCCAGTTACAGTCGTTTCATAATTGGGAGATGTACATGGCATCTGGTCTTTTAGCTTCTTGGTGTAGTGAAGTCTGGCAGTACTGGGCCCTTATTTGCACCTGGAAATGGTTGGTGGGTGCAAGATGGGAAGCAGCCGGCCCCACCTTTCAAAGGGGCGTGCACTCCAGTTTGGCACAGACCCCACCATTCTCTGTGGCTTTTCATTTCTTCCTCTTTCCTCATTCATGTTACCTGCGTGGATTCCGCAGGCGTCATGGTCTGTGCTTCCATGGTTTGTGTTTTATACAGATCCCTCAACTGTATGCTTTTTCTGACGCTGTCAAACTTCAGGTTCCCTGCACATTGTAGAGGGGACAAATGAAGTAAAGTAGGTAAGAGCTATAGGAAAGCCTGAAGCTCTCTGAAATCACAGAGCTGTAAAAATGCGAATCATCATCATCATTATTAATAACAACGGAAGGGACAGGAGACAAGGCAGTCAGCCCCCACTGCACACCGCCCCCCCACCCCAAGCCTGGAAGGGTATTTGCACCATCACGATGGCATTTATCATTGACATCGACAGTTATTATTAAACTCTGTCAACTTGCAAATGCAAAATGTTTACCAAACGAACGAAAATGAACTGGCAGAAATAATATCTAGGCACTGTCTACTTTTAACTGTTCTTTCTGTAAATTACTGTGGCATTTCTCCAGGGCCTAGAGTCAATGAAGAAGCAAAGAAATGAGTCCTCTGGCTTGTCGAAGGTGTTACCTGTGATTCCAGCTCATATCCTCTTTGTCCCATTGTCTCCCTTCCCACGGCTGATGGGGAGTCTTAGACCTCAGAGACTGTACGTTGCTGGCCAACTCTTCCCTGGATGTGTTTATTAAAAGGAGGCTGAAGTTTCTTTCCTTTTGTGTGTGTCTCTTTTCCCCAAATCGAAGTTGATTGACTACAATGCACCATTTTCAAGCTCGAAGTGCAGGCAGAGGTTTGATAGAGCATCTTGCTGTGATCTGCAAGGGGGCTGCATCCTGAAAACGTGATGGTTTTATATAATCGCATGTTGGTGCCTGCCTGACCGTCCCCGACTCCCGTGTCGCTGTGGCGTTGTTTAATGCACATCCAGGACCCACTGTACCCCGGCCCACCTCTCTCTCTCTGGGTCTCCTCCCCCCTGTGAACCCCTCCCTGCCGTATTTATGGTGAGCTGGGTGGGTTCACGCCTCTGTGCGGTTCCCCTGTCTAAAATGTTCTTTCCTGCTGTGACTTCCTGCAAACATCTCCTCGTTCCACACTTTCTTTGATGATTAAGGAGCTTGCAGGACCCGATTCTTATAATTCTGAAAATTTCCTCCTACTTCCCAGGACCCCTGATGGAGCTGCATGGCTCAGGGAAAGGAGAATGGTCTTTGGAGAGTGAATCTTGTGGGTTCGAGTCCTGGCCCCACCACTGACTAGCCATGCCACTTGGGAGAAGTTACCACTTACCCGTCGGAAGCTCAGTTTCCTCATCTGTAAAACAGGGACAGCGATAGGACCTGAATTACATTGCGAGGATTAAACGTGATAATCTGTACTAAGCATATAGCATCACAATGCCTGGCACATAATGGACGATGAATAGGAACAATTACTATAGTGTATGAGATGGGCCTGAAATGGACTGACCCGGGGCAGACCCTGGAAACCTAATCGGACCCACATCCTCACGTGCTTTGACTTCTATGCTTCCCTGCCCTAAAAGGCAAGGGCAGAGGCAGATCTAGCTGACTGGAGTTTTTGGCTAATCGAGGGCTTGCTACCCTCCAATAGCCTTGCACTGATTTTAAGATAAAGACCAAAGTTCTCAATGTGGCTTACGAAGTCCCTCATGGCCCGGACCCCGCGCATCTCTCCAGCCTCAGATCTCACTTTCCTTCGCTCCCTGGGTTTGGCGCAGGGCCACAGGACCCTTGCGCATGCTGCTCCTGCTGCCTTAATCCACGTCACCTACCCATTGAACTCCTATCTATTCTTCAGAGCCCAGGCACGTCCTCTGGAAGCTTCCACAGCTTCCAGTGTATCAAACCATATCCCTCCCTACAGAGCACTTATTCTGGTTTCTGATTCTATATCCATTACTGCATTTACTTGAGTAAATCTAATTCCTTCACTGGACTGTCCACTCCATGAAGACAAGGACCAATTCTGTGGGTTGCTCACTGGGGCATCGCCAGCACCTCGCAGCCTCCCCAGCACCTAACAATGCCCTGCAATGGGCGTTTGCAAAGTAATTTGTTGAATACATAGGGAAATAAATGACTTCCTGTTTTAAGAATGCGTGAGGTCACAATGTTTACTTGAAACTGCAAAGTCCCACTCTTGAAGAAAGAAGGGCCAAGTGACAAGTCACTGGAAGACAGAAAGTAGCATGGGGGAGCTGGGTTGCTCCTGGCACCCGGGGTTTGTGACGGAAGCGAGCACGTGTCGAATCTTAACTGACTTCCTTCTCACCATGGTTAAACTGGCTTCTCACTCAGGGACTGAGTTTTATTTTGGAACAGGGCTGCTGCTGGTGAGGTGGTTTCTTACAGAGTTTAGGGAGCATAGTCCTCACCTCCTAAGCTCCTGACCTGCCATCAAAAACACTCTTTAAATAAGCCAAGCATTTCTTAATCTCAGAAACAACGCACACTTCTTGTCAAGAAACCAGTTTAGAAAACACATACGAAAAATGAATAGAAAAAGAAAAGAAAGATGAACCAGCATTTTACCACCCAGAGATAACCACATTCACATTTTGGTGTCTGTGTTTCTGATTCTTTAAACAATATTGGGGTTGCGGCGTGTGTTTTATTTATACAGCATTATAACTCGATTCTTTTTATTTCAATTTGCGAATGTACCATCCGTAGAAAGTGTCCAGGACAGCACTTAGGCTTGGTGTTGTAGTACCACCCTTGTCCCTGGAGGTTTGGGAGTCCCAGGAAGGCAGAGTATCTGATAGAGTTGTGAACAGTGGCCTTGGGAAGGAACAACTATGACGAGGTGAGGGGAGAGGCAGGGGTGCAAACGAAGGCTTGATGATGGCACAGCTCATGCGGGACCTCCCCTAGACACTCACCCAGAGATTTTGAGAGGCGTGTGTAGGGACCTCAAAAGCAGGGCAATGGAGCTGATAATCTGGAAGGTAGGATCCTGGAGCCATTGACTCATTTATTCACCCACTAAGTGTTTCTCGAGTGGCCAACATGTGCCAGATGCTGAGCTAGGCGATGGGGATTGTAGGGAACATAAACGTGCCCTCATTTGAAACTTACACCACCATCCCATTTGCATGTGTCAAGTGCTTGGCACAGAGCAGGAGCTTGATACAGGGCAACTGCAGAGATTAGCACCTTTTCCAGAATCTCATCTGTGGTTGATGATTTTCCCCACATTGCCAAATCACCAGAAATGTCAGAGAGCTATATTTTTGTGACATGTTGTGTCCATACAAATGATTGTTGCAATCGGCTTCCTCTAATACATATGTAACTGATTGAATACGAGCAGTTTATGGTGCTGATGCTTATAGTAAAGCTAGCTCCTCCGCCGTGACCTCGCTCTGCTACATTATTGAGAAAACTTTCCTTAGAGCTTTGAGGTATGTTATTGCTCCTTCAATCACATCTTGGTCCTTGGAGGATCAACTGGGAGGCCAACTTTTATTACCTGTTGTTTTTTTAATCACCACAGGGAAATGATAGCAAGGTATTGGGAAGGGAAACTTCTCTTGTAAGATGAAATGAGCCGAGATTGGAAGATGACACTTTTATTTGCTTTATAAATGGAATGGATACAGTATGAATGGCATCGTGCATGAATTGAAGGGCCCTGCAGATCAGCAAACACAAGGCATTCGCCCTTCTGCACAGACGGTCTCTGGAATCAGCTGGGCTCTGTTGCAGTTAGCTGCTCTCATTTTTCTGTGGCAAGGAGTTTGGAGTTGGAAGGTATACCCATTTCATGACCAATCCCAGTTGTATTTGATTCCAGTCAAAACGTGTTTTTAATTCATTAGGCACAGTCTTTCTGGGATCTATGAGTTTTTCAAGGGTCTAAGGGTCCACAAACATGTTTGAGACCTAGGGGAAAAAATTATTGGCTCTAAAATGCAGAAAGAAAACAGCAAAGTTGACATTAATGAATATTTAAAAAATTTCCTACAAACTGTGTTACTTTGCCAATATTGCTAATTGTTAAATTTAGTGTTCATAGAGATTTCATTACATCTGAAAACGCTGGTAAATTAGAATTTCCCACTTTCAAGAGCTTCTGAGTATGTAAATTGCCAAGAAATCACATCCAATCAAATTTTAAATAAGTCACTTATTGCCAAATAATTTTAGAAGCAAAATTTAGAAATTTCGTCAAATTATTTGATGGCAAAAAATCCATTTAACAGAGGATGTGGGCAGATTTGTAGTGTTTGACATGCCGTCTGGTGAGGCCTCCAAAAGTAAGTGTGTAGGGTATACAAAGTTCTTAAAAAGCATTTATTCATCCTCCCTCCTCACTCATTTATGAAATAGATTAGATAGAAACTATTTCTAATGGTGGCCTTTTTTTTTTTTTTTTTAGCATGGTAAGTTAGGTTATTGATCAGTATCCCATTCTCTCCCTCTCTACCTCATTGATGCTCAGCAGGCCACGTGTCTCTGTGGTGGGTATCCTTACGGCCCCCCGCCCCCTTTGACTGTTTAGTTGACCACGAGGCTTTCTTTGGCCAGTGGCATGTGAGAAGACCTAACTCCAGCAGATACTTGAGATGTTCTTGTGTGATAAGGCTTGTCCTCTTGTGCTTCTGCCTTCTCCGTGAGTATGACAGGCCTCAGTCAGTCATTGGTCCTAGAAAAACAAGAAACACGAGGAGCAGAGTTACCCCAGCATAACCGCAGACCTACAGCCAGGCGGAGTTGCACTAGCCAACCTACAAAAGCATGAATGAAAAATAAAAGGTTGCTAAGAATTTGCGGTGGTTTGTTTCACAGCATTATTGTGCCCGTGGCTGACTGATACAAGCTCTCTCTCACAGTGGTGCTTATTTATGTTTCTGAAGCAATGATAGTTTATTTTCAACCATATTGCTATTTATTTTCAACCATAAAGCGGGAGTTATAACTCTGAAAACAAGTTCAGCTTCTTTGTATATGCTCTTTTCTCTGCCTCAAAAGTTTGTCTCCCTGGTCTTCACACGGTTGGCTTTTTTTTTTTTTTTCTGTCTTTGGCTCTGGCTTTAAATATTACTTCCTTGGAATGACCTTCTCTGATACATTATTTAAGTTCCATCTGCGGTAGAGCCTGCCGTTTGCGTATCTGAACATCTATACTCCCCTTTTTTCCCCTTTGAAATAAAATCTTATTTTTTTGTCCTTTTTATTGTAAGAAGATCTCAGACTTAGAGAATAGTTGCAACTGCAGTACAAATAACTCTTTTCTCCCCAAATCATTTGTGAGTAAGTTTCCGACACCATGCCCCTCATCTTCCAATACTTTGGCGTGTATTTCTTACAATAAAGGAACTCCTCTATAATCATAATACAACCATCAAAATTGGGAAATTACATCGATACGTTACCACCATCTAATCTGCAGACCCCACTCAAGGTTCGCGGACTATTCCAATAGCACCTTTATAACAGGGCCTGCCTCGCATTTTGTTGTCGTGTTTTAGTCTGGAAGCGTTCCTCCGTCTCCTTGTTACTTTCTTGATTTTGATACTTTGGAAGAGTACAGGCCATTTATTTTGTATAGGGTCTTGAATTCCAGGGTCATCTGACATTTTCTCATGATTAGATTCAGGTTATATTCCCATCTCAGGCTGTTGGGCCACAGTGTCCTGTCACGGATGCTTACCTTGTTTGGCTCCATATAATGCCTTTAAGATAGTTCCCCAAGTAAGCCCATGGTTTAGGAAGGAGATTAAAGAGAACATGGCAATTGGTTGAAGGTGGGGTGTAAAGGAGGAGGACTCAAAGATGATGTTGGGATGCTTGGCTTAGGTAACTAGGTGAATGGTGATGATACTCACTGAGAAAGGGAGCCCAGACATAGGAGTAAAATTATTTGAGAAGCAGGATAAATTCATTTTTGGACAAGTTGAGTTTGAGGCGCCCAGCAGACATCTGATGCAGTTCTCTAAGGGCACAGGCACTAGAACCAGATTTTAATACCAACACAGAAGACAGAGGGGTCCAGTCATGCTTCCGCTTGTTGGTAGGGAGGGAAGCTGGTGGGGAGACCTCGAGCATCTTGTTTCTTCTCAATGCCACCTGTTATTCATGTGTACTGAGCACTGGCCATGTGTCAGACACCGTGGAGACTGAGCTCCAGGGGTGACAGTGGCTGAGGACACTGGTACAAATTACTACTGGAGTTCTTATTCTAGAAGGGAGCATGGGGACTAGCCCCTCCTCCAGATCTTTAGCTAGTCTGTCTTTTCTGGGGGTGGTGGGGGTGGGGTGTGGTCCAGATTTTTTTTTTTCCCCTATGAGACTAACCCCGTTCTCTGTTTCTGGTAAACATGCCTCATCTTAGCCTACCCACAAATTAACTTCGTGGGGAAGGTATTGTCATACTCATTTTATAGGTGAGGAAGCTGAGGCTTAGAGAAGTTGAGCTGCCTGAGGTTACATTTGACCCAAGTAGTCTGACTTAAGAGCTTTGAAGCTCTAACCGCCAGACTCTACTGCCTCCTAGCAGCTCATGCCTAGTGAGTTTTTACTCCTGGTGGTCTTTCAAAATTTACAAAGAGCTTTCACATCTTGATCTCATTTGGTCCTCACAGTAGCTCTGTGGGGCAGGTGGGATAGGCACTGTTATCCCCCATTGGAGAAGAAGGTATCTAAGGACATGCCCAAGATGACCCAGCCAATGAGTGGCAGAGTCAGATTGGAACTGTGATCTTCTGAGGTTGTACAGAGCACTTTCCCACAGTACTGTCTCACCTCTCCTAGTAGCATCTTTGAGAGACGTGTGTCCTTTATTTAAGTACTCTTAGCTGCTCAGATGTAAGCTGGCATTGTGATACTCATTTATTTTTTAAAATTTACCTAGGATTTTGGTTTTATTCAGGTTTGGCGAGGTCAGAAGATGACTGCTTTTGAAAAGATAGTTTGTTACTTACAGTTCCCAAGGGGAAGAGTGTGCCATGCCACGCAGGGCCACCCGGGGGAGCACCAGGGCCATTCAGGAGGCAGAAGGAGCAAAGCATGGGCCTGAGCATTATTGTGGTTTTCATGAGTGAGGCAGGGTAGGTGCACTGAGCAAGAACAGGATTGGACAGCCTGAATAATCTTGGAAAGCTCGGGGATCTAGGCATGTCCCCAGATGTCTGGTACCTGGCCCTGGTTTGATATAGGGCAGAGGGACAATGTCCAGACTGCAGGAGACTGACAAAAGGAGGTAGATGGCCACGTGGACTGAGGATTGGTTGGTTTGCATATCAGAGGCATATTGGTTACTGTTTGCTGTCTCTAAGAATTAGCTAACTCTGTGTATGTGTGTGTGGGGGGCGAGGGACAGTCCATCCCTGGGTCCAGAAGGCCCCATGACGTGAAAGCATAAAATGTAGAAAATAAGACACATGATGGGTACAGTTTCACAGATGGAAAATGGAGGCTCAGTGGATGAGGGGGTTAGCCTCGGGGGTCGGCGTGTCCACCCTCCCCTTGGCACTGGGGTTGCTGACCCACAACTCAGGCATGGCAGAGGCCCTGTGAATGGAGAGCTGTCTCACAGCGGCTATCTGGGGGAGCTGGGGTGGGCGTCCAGTAAGCAAATTTCCCAAACTGGGAATTATCAGAAAGAAAGTGAAACCGGAAGGAGTTACAGAGGCATTCCGGCACGGGCCTTGCGACAAATCGAGCCAGTCTTTCTAACTTCAGATTCACAAGGACAGTGCAAAGAATTTCCAGTCATCTTAATTAAAGTTGGCCGGCCCTTTGTGACAGGGTCCCAGGGATGTCAAGAAAACTATCTTCTCTGGATTGTGCAGGGATTCACTGTCATAGTGGACAATCTCAGGCAAGACTTTAAAAAACAGAGAAACTGCCAGAAATCGATCTTCAGTCCTTGAAGTTGTACATTTGGTGAAAACATGCCTGAGACAGCCTTCGTCTCCTGGTCAGTCACTGGCGCTGACACTCCTGGTTCTGCAAGTTGTTCTGGGCGGAGGGAGCAACACAAGCTTTTCCGACCTGAGCAAGCCTGCCATGTCAAGATCTCTGGTGCCCAAAGGGATTTCTGGGGAGAAGGCCCATCACGTTGCATAAGGAACTCAGAGAATATTCTAGAAGGAAGCAGGTCAGAGAAGTTATAGAGCTTTGTACCCCAAAGCTTGGGCTCCCTTGTCAGACTGCGTAGTTTCAAATCACGCTTCTGTTACTTATCTGCATAAATAACACTTATCTGTTATATATATATATATGTATATATATATATATATACACACACACATATATATACACACATACACACACACATATATATATATATATATAGAGAGAGAGAGAGAGAGAGAGAGAGAGAGAGAGAGTGTGTGTGTGTGTGTGTGTGTGTGTGTGTGTGTGTGTGTGTTTATGTTGCTCAGCCTGAGGCCAGGCATGGAGTAGTAGGAGCTTAATAAATACAGTAAATACAGTCATTAAAATTAGTTATTACTCATTCCTGTCCTACCCCTTCTTTATGAGATTTGGAGGTCTATTTGGATGGATGGGACTATTTCCAACAAATACCTCACGGTAGAGAAGGAAAACAAAATTCTGGAAACAAAATATGCCAGAGGAAAGAGATTGTCCCAGCTGTTGACCCGGCTTATCACTCACTATTCTGAGGAGAGGTTGGGATGGCCCCAGCTTGTGGATAGGATCCTGAAGCAGTAGAGAGGAACACGGGAGGAAAGGGTGGAGTTTTCGCATATAAGTTCAAAGAGTGGAACCTGGGAGCTAGAGCGTGGAGGAGGGTCATTGTGTCCTAGGTCATTGCGTCCGAGGTCGGAGCCAGGTGATGTGGGCATTGTCACAGTAGTGAGCAGACACCCTGACTGTACCCAGCTGGCTTTCAACAGCAACATCCGCGGCCGCCTCGGGGATGAGGGCTGATGGAAACGGGGCTGCTCGGGAATGGACCAGCTTCTCAGGTCTCTCTCTGCCTGGAGTTTGGAAGTGACCTCTGCATTAACTCAATCTTCAGGATTTTTGCCCCACGGGAATGGAAGTCTAGAGGGAGATCCTGGACTTCTAGCCCCTCTGGGAGCATAGTGAGAAGGCATGAAATTAACTGGAAAAAATGAGAGACGTGACTGTTTCCTGGGTTAATGAAATGGGTCGTGCCTGTTACACGCGTGGAGCTCATTGCATCCTCATAAAAATCTTCAAGATTGTGTTATTATCCAAACCCCTTATGAAGTCGACCGGGCACTGCAGACGCCAACCCCTCCTACACCTGTGACCGCATCCCCCGCTACCTCCCGGCTTACCTGGATCCAGCCACACCCGGTCTCCATCCCCTTCTGTGAAAGAGCCAGGCTCTTTCCTGCCTCAGGGCTTTTACATTTGCAGTTCCTTCTGCCTGGAAGGCTGTTCCCCAGACCTTTGCTGGGCACGCTCATTCTCATCCGGTGGGTCTCACCCTAAGTGTTACCCCGTCAGAAAGTTTTCCTTTACACCCCTTCCTACAGGTGAATGTCCGTCCCATCGCCCTCTCTGGCATCTCCGGAATGGTCTTCTTCATGGTTTGCGTGGGTAGAGAGAGGCTGTCGCCCCCACTGGAATGTGAGCCCTCTAACAGACTTTGCGGGTGTTGCTCAAGATCATGTTCCCAGTGGCCTCAATAGCACCTGCCACCTAGTATGGGCCCCATAGAGATTTGTTGAAAGATTTTAGGATTCCTCATTTCACAAATGAAGTACTTGGGGCACAGAGAGGTGAGAGCTCTGTCACACTTACGCAGGGCAACAGCTGCTCGGTGTTCTACCCCTGTCTCCTGACCTTTACCTCTTAAGTGTCCATTGGCCCAACCAAATGCATTGGCCTGAGGACTTTGCTCTGGTTGTAAGCCTTCTTTGCCCACCTCCATGATGGCATGGAGGTGCTAGGGGACGTCGCACCACCCCCAGGGCCATCCTTCGATCGGAGTGTTGGTGGATGGCTACCCCAGCCCCGTCACCCCGGGAGAGGTGACCGTGAGGCATGCAAGGGCTGGTGGTGTGTATCTTTTCCTAACTCCTTGTTCAGTGACGATGTGTTGGTGGAAATCAGCATTTACACTCTGGAAATGGGCAAACATGACAAATCAGGGCTTTTTCCTTTTTTTCTGGAGAGTCAGTCATTGAACATTCGCCAGCACACGACCAGATGTGTTGCACACCGTCTCCCAGGGTTTCCCGTGAGGGCCAAACTCCAGTTTTCCAAAGTGGTAATTGGCTTGATAATTTGCACTCTGTTGGCCGCCTTCCCTCACCTGTCTCGCTTCTTCTGCCACATTTCATTTACCTCCAAAATAAACTACTCGCAGTGAATTCTCATCTCCGGGGAAATCCAAAATAAGGCATTCAATTAATGAGCGTTGGAGCTGGGATTGAAAACGAGGCCCTCGAGACGCCAAACGCACGTGTGTTCCACCAGCACCCACCGCCTCCCCTGTCCTGCTTGCCCTTTGCCTGTCAGGGTGGCAGACGTCCTCTGGATGTGGCGGGGCCTCCCAGGCGTGAGACAAATGAGTTATATTGATGAAATTAGCTGGCAATTAAGAAGTTATCCTTCTTATGTTAAGGGCGGGATTAATCAGGTAAAACACGAGGAAATCTAGTTTACTTCATAAGTTATTCTTTATTAAAACAAAATTTCAGAACATAGTCACGGTCTCCATAAAATTTGTAGGCACCAAGACGGATTCTGTTGCTCTCCTGTGGAATAATCCACACCATGCTTCTGTTTCATGCTCATTATAACTTCCTGTTTATAGTTTCTAACTCTATTTAAAGACTGGTTTGAATATTCAAGGGCCTCATCAGGTTTGACACACTGATGGTGTGAGTTGCAAACTAAAACGACCCCTCAGCCGAACAGAGGCCGAAGTAGAAAGAACTGAGGCGCTGGGGACTTGTATTCGGTAGGACACTTTTGTTCACAAGTGACAGAAACTCAGCTCAAACTGGCCTTGATGCTTCAGGAAACTGGAACGTTCAGAGAAGAATTAGCTTCAGGCACGGCTGCATCAGGGGTTGCCTCCTAGGAAAGCCCGGGTCCTTCACGAGAATGTAAGTTCCACAGGGACAGGGGTCTGTCTTCTATTTATGCTGTGTCCCCATCGGACAGACCAGTGCCTGCCTTCCACCTCGTAATAATAACTACGGATATTTATGTAGCGCTTTGTATGGAGATGACAGTTTTCTAAGCGATCTACACAGATTAACTCATTTAATCCTCTCAACCCATTTGAAGTACATAACTATTCATTTCTCATTTTTCAAGATGGGGAAACTGAGGCACAGAGACGTCTTATAGCTAATAAACAGGGGAGGTGGGATTTGAACCGAGGCCCTCTTGCTCCAGAGCTGTTCTTGTAACTACGATGCTCTGTTAATTCAGTAACTTGTTGATTGAGTGACTAAATATATAACAGGATAACTTGCCAGACACAGAGTGTTCAACAGCTAGCAGTGATGATGTTAATTTGCACAGCCTGTCTTCTGTGACCCATTAGCTTCTATCTTTAGGATTTTGCCCTGACCAGGGAGATGTCGGAGGCTTAGAATGGGTCATGCTCAGGGAAATGAGACTGGAGGTATTTCCGGAATCGATTTTCTTTTGAATGAGGGATTTGGGGATCATGGATAGATAAACTTTAGCCTGGGTTTCGAGAGGTCTTGGCAGAATTATCTGCTGGACCAACAAGGTCTGACAATTGGGAAACATTCTGAAGGAAAACACCCCAAACCCTGACTTTTTCATAAGTCTTCCTGGACAACTATAGATAAGTTATGTGTCTCCTCTCCCACCTTTGTGATGGGAGGTCAGATAAGGCATCTGATATTATCCAGATGGGAATAAAATGCGAGAAGGTGTTTTAAGCCCCGGGTAGTCATTCATGCTCCTCACCACGTATTCCTCGTTCTCTGTCTTCTGGGGACAGGTAGGACCCCCTGCTCCCCACCAAAGTTGGACGTGACTGTGGACTTGCGTTGGCGATGACATCACACAGAAGTGCTGGTTGTCATTTTCAGGCGGAAGCTTTAAGATCTAGGGTCTGAGCTGCCACCCTCTTTTCTCGGCTTTAGATGCTGGCAACGTTCCAGGTCGTGGCTGCTCTGTATGGGCGTGAGGTCAGCGCCGAGCAGAGCCTCCATCTGACCCGGGATGTCGCGTGAGTGGGCAATAAAACTTTGCCGTTTTAAGTTACTGCAGTTCCACTATGTTACTGAAGCATAGCCTCTCCCATGCTGGATACGAGCAATTACCTATGTCGAAAGTCATTGAGTTCAGACAGGGCGGGGCAGAGGAAAGAGCACAGACTTTTGAGGTCTGAGGGACTGCATTACACCGTCCCACCTCACTGGCTGTGTGACCTTGGGTCAACGCTTTAACTTCTCTGAGCCTCGCTCCACATTCTCGCCCATGAAATTGGAGCCATAATAACTACTTTGAGTATTAAAATAGGAAAGCTGTGTCAAGGGTGTCACCTAGTAGAGGCTGATGAATGTTAGCTATTGCTTTTGCTATTATGTAGCAAAGTGGAGATGACTTTGATTATTAAAAATCTTGTCTCTATCAATTAAGGACAGAGTGGCTTAATTAAGTAAACTCTAAGCAAACAGCGGTGAGTTTTAATTCTTCACTCTCCATTTATGCCTGGGGATTTGACAGTTATCTGAAGGCTCCGGAGCTTGAGGGCCAAGACATTCACATACAGACTCCCCTTTGGTTCTTCCCATGAGTGTAATTGTTTTAGGACATCCCCCTAGGCCACTCTCCCCAAATCCATCGAGCCTGAAGCTCGATGGCCCCCATCAAGACTTAGCCTCCCATAGAGTCTTTAAGGTTTGACAGTGGGATATTCAAAATCGAACTCTTCTTGGTATCAGAAAATCTGATCTGCTCAGAAATAACCTGGATTTCTCTATAGGTGTCATAAAGAATACATCACTTTGGCAGAACTGGATCTAGGTTTTGTAGGGCCTGAAGCTTATACAATTTGGGGACCTCTCTTTAGGAAAAAGAATACAGAAGTAGGAATATAAAATTAGGCACAAAAGGGACTATTTGTTTGGAATGAGAAAAAAAATTTCTGGAGACTTTAGATATTTACCTTCCATCCTTCTGAGATCTCTGTACGTAATTAATTAGAAATGTGAACCTAGAGGTGTCTTATTCTTGCAACCTGACTTTCCTTTCCCACCTAGAGCCCCCTCTCCACCAAGTCCAGCATATCAAGGGACCCATTGTTCCTGAAGCCTAAGCTTTATTAGCTTCGTGGTAAAGTCGCCTCTGGACAGCCGAGGTCTCCTGAATATTGAGAAAGGGCACATGTATGTCCAAGTGCATGAGATCAGGCTGAGCGCACAGGAGCCAAGCTTAGTTTTCTTTTGAGGTGAACTTAAAACTACTTCCTCAGACAATGTAAAACCATTTCCCAAAGTCGTTGTCAAATATTTAGCCCCTACATTTCTCCCCATTGTCTTTCCTGACCCTGACCCCAGGGTATGTCATCTCGTGCTTCCAACACACACACACACACACACACACACACACACACACACACACACACACACACACACACACACACACACACACACACCCACCCCTCTACACCCAGCAGCTCTGGCTAGGCTACGCCAGCCTGAGGCCAACCCTTGGCAAATCCCCTACCAGTATCGTAGTATAGCTCGTTCATTACAGGATATGGTCCCCCCCTTATCTGTGGGGGATACATCCAAGACCCCCAGCAGATGCCTGAAACTGCAAATACCATACCCTGTACTATGTATTTTTCTTATACATACATACCTTTCACTTAAAGGAAGCACTTTACGGCCTCCCTTTGGCATGTCTGAATTGCCAGCATCGCTATGCTTGCATTTTGGGGCCATTATTAAGTAAAATAAGGGCTCCTTGCACACAAGCTCTGCAGTACGATGCTGTGACAGTCGCTCTGATAACCGTGGACACACTGGACGAGGGGACAATTCATGTCTCGGGTGAGGAGTGGGAAGGCGCGAGACTTCATCACGCTTCTCAGAACGGCGCACAGTAAAACGTACTCGTTGTTTATTTCTGGAATTTTCCATTTAATATTTTCGGACCGTGGTTGACTGCGAGGAACCGAAACTGTAGAAAGCTAGAAAGCGGAGCTGCGGATAAAGGGGAAAGGCTGTATCTGACATCCTTCCATTTTGAGGCCGTTTTTTTTTTTTCCTTTTGCCAAGACTGTAGTTAAAATATGATCTAAAAAAATTTTTCCCCATAAGAATACAGATAGGGAGCCAGGTCACAAGCACTGGGTCTGTGTTTGATTTGGAAGCTGCTTCTGACCATCCCGTGTGGACTGTCAAAGTGGCATGGTGTGCACACGAAGCTCTTCCTCGGCCAGTGTGAACGGCCTGCAGAACGGGAGTGGAAGACAACCCGGGTCCTCCGGGTGAACGTGAACCGCCATCAGCATGGCTGCAGCGTCCACGGATTCCATATTCTAGAAATCTTTGTGTGTGTGTGCACCTACTATGTGCCAGAGATTGCTGAGTAGTGATGTTACTATGTATATTAGCTTAGTAGGGCTGTGTAACAAGTTTCACAGATTAGGTGGCTTAAACAACATAAATTAACTTTTTCACAATTCTGGATGCTGGAAGTCCTAGGTCAAGGGGTCGGCAGGTATGGTCTCTGAGGCGCCTCTCCTTGGCTTGCAGGTGACTGCCTTCTTATTGTGTCATCACATGGTCATCCCTCCCTGTGCATTTGAGCCCCTGCTGTCTCTCTCTGTTCCTAATCTCTGATAAGGACAGCAGCCAAGTTGGATTAGAGTCCCACCCTAAGGGCTTCATTTTAA
>NW_024349798.1:14547531-14553423 GCF_902729225.1 Pteropus medius
GCAGCTCTGCCGTAAGAAGGCGGCCAGCTTCCGAGGGGCCAACCCTTGGCAAATCCCCTACCAGTATCGTAGTATAGCTCGTTCATTACAGGATATGGTCCCCCCCTTATCTGTGGGGGATACATCCAAGACCCCCAGCAGATGCCTGAAACTGCAAATACCATAACCTGTACTATGTATTTTTCTTATACATACATACCTTTCACTTAAAGGAAGCACTTTACGGCCTCCCTTTGGCATGTCTGAATTGCCAGCATCGCTATGCTTGCATTTTGGGGCCATTATTAAGTAAAATAAGGGCTCCTTGCACACAAGCTCTGCAGTACGATGCTGTGACAGTCGCTCTGATAACCGTGGACACACTGGACGAGGGGACAATTCATGTCTCGGGTGAGGAGTGGGAAGGCGCGAGACTTCATCACGCTTCTCAGAACGGCGCACAGTAAAACGTACTCGTTGTTTATTTCTGGAATTTTCCATTTAATATTTTCGGACCGTGGTTGACTGCGAGGAACCGAAACTGTAGAAAGCTAGAAAGCGGAGCTGCGGATAAAGGGGAAAGGCTGTATCTGACATCCTTCCATTTTGAGGCCGTTTTTTTTTTTTCCTTTTGCCAAGACTGTAGTTAAAATATGATCTAAAAAAATTTTTCCCCATAAGAATACAGATAGGGAGCCAGGTCACAAGCACTGGGTCTGTGTTTGATTTGGAAGCTGCTTCTGACCATCCCGTGTGGACTGTCAAAGTGGCATGGTGTGCACACGAAGCTCTTCCTCGGCCAGTGTGAACGGCCTGCAGAACGGGAGTGGAAGACAACCCGGGTCCTCCGGGTGAACGTGAACCGCCATCAGCATGGCTGCAGCGTCCACGGATTCCATATTCTAGAAATCTTTGTGTGTGTGTGCACCTACTATGTGCCAGAGATTGCTGAGTAGTGATGTTACTATGTATATTAGCTTAGTAGGGCTGTGTAACAAGTTTCACAGATTAGGTGGCTTAAACAACATAAATTAACTTTTTCACAATTCTGGATGCTGGAAGTCCTAGGTCAAGGGGTCGGCAGGTATGGTCTCTGAGGCGCCTCTCCTTGGCTTGCAGGTGACTGCCTTCTTATTGTGTCATCACATGGTCATCCCTCCCTGTGCATTTGAGCCCCTGCTGTCTCTCTCTGTTCCTAATCTCTGATAAGGACAGCAGCCAAGTTGGATTAGAGTCCCACCCTAAGGGCTTCATTTTAATTTAGTCACCTTTTAAATGTCTTATCTCCAAATACAGCCACATTGGAGGTTAAGGCTTCAACATAAATTTTGGGAATACACGGTCCAGTCCATAACACCGTGGATGGCTGGTGAGGGCACTGCCCTGCCGCTGACCGTGCTGAGAGCTGGCTGGACTTGAGCTGGGCCACCACTCCCTACGCCCTGTGAAGGGCGACCTGCTTAGTGCTCACCTGATCTCCTCTTCCTTCAGTCCCTGACTGTCTTCCCTAGCACCATGAAAAGAGATAAAATATCTCTGTTCTAATGTGGTGGTGAAGAATGTGGGCTCTGGGTTTAAATTTTGACTCTGCCCCTTCGCCAAGTGACCCTGGCCAAGTCATTTCACTTCACTACACCTCAGCTTCCCCTTTGGTAAATTGGGAGTTAATCCAAGTACCTCGCCTCCCACATTGGAGAGAGGATTAGGCAGGTGGGTCATTGGACATAGCACCTTAAACACTCACTGAATGCTAGCTACTATTAATAGGATTATTTTGGTTGCAAAAGACGGAAACTCATTGGAGGTAATTTAGGCCCTGAGAGGGGGATTTATTTATCCCAGGAACCGAATCCAGGGAAGGCAGGGGTGCAAGCGAGCAAGAGGAGCATCTGGAACCTGCAGTAAGCCATTCCCCGTGCCTCTCACATCTGTTCGCTATGCTGGTTTTGTTCTTTTCCATACTTGGCTAGAACCATGGCTTCAGCAGCCTTCCCTGTTTCAGAAGGAAAGAGACCTCCTTATGTGGTTACAATGGGAAAAATCCCAAGGAAGGACTCCGATTGCTTCAGTTTAGGTCACATGGTCACCCACTTGGCCAGGTGCAGGTGCCATTAAAGGTTCTTAGATAGAGCAGAGGCTGCTTGATAGATACGAATCATGGGAGGTCTCCTGTGTTATCTAAGTGTTCTCGCCACTGCGCTTCGCACTCGATAGAAATTAAACAAATTCCCCCCTTTCCCTTTCATGCTGACCCTCATGTCCACTTTTTATTATACAGAAGAGTAATCAAGAAAAGAAAGCCAGCTAGTCTGAGGGACCTGAGTGGTGACGAAGACAGCCTCTTATGAGACTCGACATAGGCATGTAGCTTAAGCTGATATGGGCTCCAGATGAAAGGCCACCCGAAAGTCAAGTCAGGCAGATATATCCCTTCCTGAACAAGACAGATTTCAGGCAGTGATTCACATTTAAGTTTGGAGAGTTACCTGGAAATAGGTATTAAGAGGCTTAGGAATCGTTCATGCCCTTTGACCCATCGAGTTCACTTTAGAGCATCCAGAACTATGAGAAGTCTGGAATATTACCTTACATGCAAGCTAGCAAGCTATCTGCCAGTTTCACAGATATGGGCAGAAGGCACAAGACTCCTGGGTCAGAGACAAAGGACTGTATTATTCGTGGCACAGCAAGAACTGTTTGAGCCAGTTCTTCTGGACCCCCAAGTCCCTCACGGGTGACACGGAGGTGGACCAAGGCGGATGCTATGCACACGGCAGGTTTGCATCACAGCTGAGAAATCCCATTCTTTTCATCAAGGGGCTGCCCAACCTTTGCACTGGAGAGAGCCATTATCTTTATAATCCTGGCCAGCAAACAAATCTGCCTTCTGTCCGTTATCTCTGTCTTCCAATGCTGTTAGCGAGACAAACATGCCTGCAAAGATAATCAGGAACAAAAGCTGGCACGAGATGTGCCGAAATGCGACAGATACGTGGAGAATTGTCTCCTAATAAAGAGAAGATTTGCTAAGGAAAATATATCTGAAACACGAGCAGAAAGTTATTCATAAACAACTGAAAGGTCCAACATTAGGTCCAACGCTTAAACAGACTGTTGTTGGAAATATTCTGCCATTTCTAATTTTTCCGAAGACCTTGGAATGGCAAGTGGAAATATTCAACTTAAAATATCAAGTGAAAAGTTCACGCAACAAAATTAAATATGTTTTTGTTAATTATGTAGAATAATCTGTCATAGAAAACAATTGGGAAGGAAATTTACTAAAATTTTGATAGTCTTTCTCTGGGCAGTGAGTCTAGGGGCAATCGTTATTTTTTCCTTTTGCATTTTTAATTTTTTTTCCAGCTCTCTGTAATGAATGTATATTACTTTTACAATGAGAAAAAAAGAAATTATTTTTGAAAGTCATGCCCAGCATTCACAATTTGGCAAAAACAAGAGAAGAAAGCCCGAAATAAGCAGGGAAAAAAGGTTTCAGTTAAATTAGATGTCCAATTAAGCGATTTGCTTGGCTGCAAAATATCTTTTTGACAGACAATTAGTTCTGGGGAAGTCAAATGTTTCAACAGTGTGTTCTTTTGGGGCAATTAAAGTAATTCATATTTGATGTGCAGAAATGTTGTAGTAATTGGGAAACTTTTCTGAATGGCAGTCGAAGCTGGGCTAGTTGCGTTTTATGTTTCTTCCTTGACGTTGTCCTGATAGGAAAAGAAGTAATTTCCTTGACAAGCCAACTAGCTGGATCTGCCAAGGGGGCTGGTGGATTGTAGGATGGAATTTGTTTTGGGGATAGTAGAGGGAGTTTTGTTGGTGATAGAATATGAAGTACGACAGTAACAAAATTACCAACATTTCTTATAATAACAATATAAAAAGTACCAACTACCAAACAACACTGTATTTTGAGTGTTTATGCTGTGCCAGATGCTGCACTAAGCACTTCATATATCTGTTACTTTCTACAAGCATCTTATGCAATAGCATCGATTGGGGTCGCCCTGTTACAGATGTGGAAACTGAGAACCGGAGAGGTTAGATGACTTGTCCAGGGTCACACAGCCAGTAAGTGATGTTGCCGGAATTTGAATTCATCAGTCTGAATCTAGAGCCCTTGTTCATATGCTCTTGGATTTATGTACTGGAAGTTCTTGGAAAATAATGTTTTATACCGTTCTCTGTACTTGCCTGGATAAGGTAATCTGACTTTCCCTGCAAGGCAAGCAGGATATATTGTACATGCTCCATTTGAGAGAGAAAAAAGCTGAATCCCAGAATGTGTTAGGAATCTCTTCTAGGGCACATAGTGAAAGAGTAGGGAAATTTCATTTTTAAAATAGCAGCTCTTTTGTATCAATGCCGTTTGTAAATTTTAATAGATACTATATTTCATATTCTATGAAATTGGATGAGAGATGAGGTGGTATATCAGGCAAACTCAGTTACACCTTGCTGTTGTTCCGTGTAACTTCAAAGCCCACAAACGGACCTGAACGTCAGGTATGGCTGGATCCAGGTGCTCAAGTGATGCACTTCGGAATCTCTCTGATCTCTAGCTCTCAGTTTTATTTGCATTCATGTTGATTTCACTCTCAGGCTATTTCCTGTGTCTTCAGTAGCTCCTGACTTATTTGTTACCCGCTTAGTAAGCCCATAGGAAAGAACTTATCATTACCCAGAATCTTGACAGAAGTCCTGGGGCTTCTCATTGAACCATAGGGGTCATGTGTCCATCTGTCAACCAATTACTGTGCCTATGGAAGTAGAAGGTGGTGATTGGTCAGTCCTGGTTGTACGCTCACCCTTAGTGCCAGCAGATGGTGTCAGACCACACAGTTGAACGATGAAGGAAGGCTTATTGTCCCAAAGAAAACAGAAATGCTTTTTCCAGCAAAGGAGAATAGATGATGATTAGGCAAAGGTAACGGTTATGTCCAGAGTCAGCTTGGAGCATTAGAAAGAAACTACATCGGAATTGGAACAGCTGGTATCTATTCCTGGCTCTGGTGCAGACTGGCTGTGCGATTGTCGTGAACTCCTCACCCTCTCTGGGCCTCAGTTTCCCTATCCGTATTATAAATGGGGCTGACCCAGAGGTCTGGTGTTCAACAGCAAATTTAGTCAGCAGATGTTAATTGGCAATTGGTTGATTGTGCTGGGAAACTTTGCTGCTGATCTCAATCTAAAGGATAATTTGTTTAGTCGTGATTGTTTTAGTCAGGGGAGAAAGGAGAGAAGGGAAAAAGTTTTGGGGGGAAAGATGGCTAGCATTTATGGAGTCCCTTAATAGCCGACTTAATTTTCTCGTCACTTGCCGCGCCACCCCCTCCCCGGAGGCCCGTGGCAGTATCTTCACGTAACAGATGAGGAAACCGAGCTGAAGAGATATTCATGTCTTTTCTGGATATTCATTCAGCAAATACCTACTCAGCTCTCACAATGCGCCAGGTACTATCCTTAGTGCCGATGACACAGGGGCGACAAGATGAGACACGCTCCCTGCATTCACGGAGCTCCCATAACAGATGGGGAGGCAAACAATAAATAAGTAACTAGATAAAGATTTCCAAGAGTAGGAAGTACTCTGAATAAACCGACACTGGCAGCCCTGTGACGGACACTATCAGAAGTGGGGAGTGGGAGTGACATTAAGACGTCTAGGAGACTTTGAGCTGAGACCCGAATGACGGGAAGCCAGCAATGGGGTGATGACCTGGGAAAGGTGTCGGAGCAGAGGGAAGAGCCAGTGCAAAGGCCCTGAGGCAGGAACGAGCCTGGGAGAGCCCGGGCGCTGTGGCTGAAGGAGAGTGAGCGAGGAAGGTGGTAGCAACGGCCTTAGGAGGCTTGGGAGGTGGCCAGATCACATGGCTCTGGGAGGCTGGGGTCGGGAGTGTT